>NW_028327177.1:16544364-16847790 GCF_987537825.1 Furipterus horrens | reverse complement strand
GCACAATTTTTAATTGTCCTATTTGTTGAATCAGACATATATTTCAAGTGCCAGCAATCATCGGACACATTTTGTAAGAGAATGTCAAAATATAATCAAAGAATGTGTAACAGTATTAAAGAAGCACCGGAGACTAATAAGAAAACAGTATTGATGTGGTTGTAAATATTGGAAGCTAATCTTCATAAAATATACTGATTATTAATAGAAAGGATAGGTAAGAATAGAGTGTTATATGTCCAGTTTAGAAAGTGCTAGTTCCATAAAATTGTTCCTTCTGTTTCCATGTATTATTTATGTAAGACTATAGCATATTTCTGTTCTTTATTTCTTATTTTGAATGATACCATTCACACATCATGAATCTACTTTTAAACTTAGTCCTAAATGGTCAAATGAAAGTGATCATTTTTCTTGCAGGGTAGTTAATGTTAATTAAAGCATCACACAACACTACCATTTTTCCTTATTACTGCTATTGGTTTTGTATTATTTGAGATTAATCCATATACTCAAATGCCAAGCCTGCCATTCAAATTTAAACATTTATTTCAGACTACTAGTTTATATAGTAAAGTCATTCTTTGGTCTTTATAAAAAGCACCTATGAAAAGTAATCATTTTAATAGATTTAAACATTAGTAATGTCTACTTATTAAGTGAGACATGGTGTTGGTTACAGGCTGAAGTTGAATACCTCAATAATGTTTTCTAGAAGTTACTCACTATAACAAAGGTCTGTGTGGTTATTAAAACCTGTTAGAGTATATGAATTTTTTACAGTTATATATTTTAATCATAAATTTTACATATTCCCATATGGTATTTAGATTCCAATGTTTGTTCATCACTCTAAATATGAGAATTGCAGGCTGAGACCTCAACACCAGCTCAGGCCTTTACTCCTTGGACTGGAAGCAGATGCACAAGGGAACTTGAGGGTTGTAGCTAGTTAACACAAATCAATTTTTAAAACCAATATAATGAGTCCTCCCTAATAATGTCCTAACTTAAAATAGAAACTGTATCTCATGAAGAATATTTTGACTGTCATGATGTCTAATCAGATCAGAACCCTGGGATTAATCATTCTTACTAAGGTTTTCTTGAAGGGGAAGGCACACATTACAGATTGCTCTCTGATTGCTTTGATGTCTTTTGCCTACTAACGAAGAATATTTTGAACTTTGAGACAAACTCTCATGAGGAAATATGAATAATTGTAAATTATCCAGATCAAACTCCAATTCCTATCAACACAAATACTTTTTAGCATTTCTATTGCTTTCATGTTACTATTCCATTAAATTAACTCATACATATAAGAAGTATTTATTGACTGTCAATTGTTGGTCTGGTCTTGTGAGTGTTATACAGCGATAAGTATCTGACTTCCTATAGCTCACTTCATGGATCCTAGTTGATTAAACAAATACAATAAACTTACACAATAAATAAGTAACGACAAAATAAGATAAGTGACAGGAGAAATGTATACGAAGTATGAAGTGAATGGATAGAAAAAATTGACTGGGGACCTCTTTTATTTTCTGTGATTATAACAGGCTTCTCAGAAATAGTGATATTGAAACTGAAACATAAACTATGAAGGAAGAGTGAGTGTTTCACAAGTTCCAAAACTTTGAATTGGGAAAGATTGAGCATTTGAAGAATTCAAAGCCACTGTGGTTGGAGTATATACAGTGAGGCAGAAAAAAATAAAACGTGAGATGTTGAAGAATGCAAGAGTTAAATCATGCAAGCCATGTTCATAATTTTGCATCTTATACTTATTGGAAGGGGAACATTGTGAGTGAATTTTAAGGATGGGAGTGACATGATCCAGTTAAAATTATAAAGGAATCTGGATGCCTTGGGGGATATTGGAATATTTGAAGGTTAAAAAATATCTAGAAAAAGAAAAACCTCAATTTAAAAAAAGGCAAAAGATCTACAAAATTACTCTTCACCAAAGAAGACATATGATACTGAAATAACACAGGGGAAGATGCTTAAGAAAAGCTGTAATACAAAAATAAAAATTTAAGCCACAATGAGATACAGCTATACACCTATTGGAAAAGCAAAAATCCAAAAACCTGGCAATACTAATGCAGACAAGGATGTAGAACAAAAGGAACTCCCCATTCAGTGGTGATGGGAATGTAAACTTGTACAGCCACTTTAGAAAATAGAATGGTGCTTTCTTTCTTTTTTTTTCTTTAAAAAAAAATTACTCATAAACATTATACAACACAGCAATCCTGAATTTAGGTATTTTTCCAAGTGAGATGAAAATTTCTATTTAAGCAAAAATCTGCATATCAAAGTTTATAGCAGCTTTATTCATAATCACTAAAAACTAAAAGAAACCAAGATGTCCTTCAATGGAGAATGAATAAACTAATTGTTGCACATGTACAGAATGTAATACTATATCAATAAAAAGGGATGAGTTATTGATTCACTCAAAACATGGATTTACCTTAAATGCATCTTACTAAGTGAAAGAAACTGGACTCAAAATGTTACACATTGCATGACTCCTTTTATATAACATTCTACTAAAGGCAAAACTATACGATGGGAAGATCAGTGGTAGCTAGAAATCAGTAAGGTAGGGAGGTTGACTACAAAGGGGACAAACAGGGGACTTTACAGAGTGATGGCACTGCTCTGTATGGTACCAGAGTAATGGATCTATAACTGTATATGTTTATCAAAACCCAAAGGACTATGCATCACAAAAAGAAATTGTACTGTATGAAAACTAAATGCATGCGTGTGCACATCCACATCCACGCGCAGGCGCGCACACACACACACACACACACCCTAACCCAGGATGCAGTGTAGAATGTGACAAGTGACTCTAACTGTATTAAATTGTATGACATAACTTCACTGAAAGGATGAGATAGAGGAGAGCTGACTTAAGTGACTTTGAAAAGAAATGTTTTTATTGGAAATTTTCAAGGTAACCACAAAAGAAACTGTTCATGGACAACATAAAGATTAGTCTTAAGAACCCTAGGAGCTCAGTGCCTTGTCTGATGTAACATTGACAAATATGTTTTCCCATATGGTTGGTTCCCTTTTCATCTTGCTGATGTTTTCTTTTGCTGAGCAGAAACTCTTTAGTGTGATGTAGTCCCATTTGTTTATTCTTTCCTTTATTTCCCTTGCCTTAGGAGATGCATTGGTGAAAATATTGCTACATGGGATACCTGAGATTTTCCTGCCTATATTTTTCTCTATGATTTTTACAATGTCATGGCTTACATTTAAGTTTTTTAACCATCTTGAGTTTATTCTGGTGTATAGAGTGAGTTGATTGCCTAGTTTCCCTTTTTTGCACGTCCCTGTCCAGTTCTCCCACCACCATTTGTTGAAGAGGCTCTTTTCACTCCATTTGATGTCCCTTCCCCCTTTGTCAAATATTAGTTGACCATATAAACCAGTGTTTATTTCTGGGCTCTCTATTCTGTTCCATTGATTTATATGTCTGTTCTTATGCAAGTACCAGACTGTTTTGATTACAATGGCCTTGTAGTATAATTTGATATCAGGTATTGTGATTCCTCCTACTGTGTTCTTATTCCTCAAGATTGCTGTGGTTTTTCAGGGTCTTTTTTGGTTCCATATAAATTTTTGAAGTATTTATTCTAGGTCTGTGAAATATGTCATTGGTATTTTAATGACGATTGCATTGAATCTATAAATTGCTTTGGGTAGAATGGGCATTTTAATGATGTTGATTCTTCCGATCCATGGACATGGTATGTTTCCATTTATTTATATCTTCCTCAATTTCTTTCTTCAGTGTTATGTAGTTTTCCAAGACAGAAAAGGGAACCCTAGTGCACTGTTGGTGGGAACACAGACTGGTGCAGCCACTATAAAAAGCAGTATGGAATTTCCTCAAAAAACTAAAAATGGAACTGCCTTTTGATCCAGCAATTCCATTTCTGGGATTATACCCTAAGAATCCTGAAACACCAATTCAGAAGAACCTATGCACCCCTTTGTTTCACAGCAGCACTATTTACAATAGCCAAGTGCTGGAAACAGCCTAAGTGCCCATCTGTAGATGAGGGGGCCAAAGAACCATGGTACATTTACACAATGGAATACTGTGCAGCAGAAAGAAAGAAGGAACTCCTACCATTTGTGACAACATGGATGGAACTAGAGAGAATTATGCTTTGCCAAATAAGCCAAGCAACGAAAGACAAATACCATATGATATCACCTAATACAGGAAACTAATGAACAATACAAACAAGTGAGCAAAACTGAACCAGAGAGGCATGTAAACAAGGAGCAGACTGACAGTGACGAGGGGAGAGGGGGGAGGGAGAGAAAGGGGGTAAGAAGGGGAAGGGTCTAGTGAAAGAACTAGTATAAATGACTCACGGACATGGACAATGAGATGGGGATTGACTGTGGGAGAAGGGGTGGAGGGGAAAGCAATGGGGGGGAAAGTGAGACAACAGTAATAGAAAAAGAATTTTTAAAAAATATTTTATAAAAGAACCCTAGGAGCAGTGTATTTAGAAAGGTTTTATCTGGTCAAAATATATTATATTTCTAAGAAGTAAATTTTTCATTTCAAAGTGAGTGGATTGGCTAGGCAAAAATAGATTCACCATTTTAACAGAGCTAACCTACCTTAAAATATACTTAGCCCATAGAATTTGTGCAGTGGTGTGCTTCATTTTAGTATCCAGGTTAAGACCTGAGAGGTTGATGCTAACTATATCCAAGTAGGCATGGCACGAAGGGGAAAATAATCTACCAATACTGTCCTCAGCACACATATCACAACTTGGTAGGCTTCTTAATTCAATAATTAGTAATCAAAAAAGCCAACAATTTGTTTTGAAAGATATTCTATAACTTGAAAACATAAATTATCCTGAAACTGCAAAGTAAAACAAAATGCTGGGTAAATACAACAGAAAACAAAGAACATTTTAAACTATATCTGCATTACAGAAAGCGGGGAGGAAAGGAGAAAGAAGGAAAGGAGGGAGAGAAAAACCAAATAAATGTGAGTGGAAATAAGTGGACCAGGTAAAATAAATGGTAAAAATGAAAATAACTTGAATACAGGTACGGAATGATACTAAAAAGGAAAATTATAACTTGTATTAAAAGCAGTATTGAAAAAAATTTAAATGTAGACATTGAATTATCAATCTAAAATCAGACTTGAAAAGATTTTCAGATAGAAATAGAAACAATGAATATTGTAAAACATCTAAAAAATTATAGACATTGATGGAAATAAGATAGTTACATCAAATAAGAGAATACCTATGATAGAATCAGATTAAATTTTAAAATGCAAAAGACTTCATATCACTGGAAGAATGAACATTAACATTCTTCAAGTTCATAACTATGTATGAGAAACTTGTAGCAATTCATACTTATATGAGCAATACAACATATTTATTATCTTTTTATCCCTAAATGACTGTAACAAGTAAAACAATATTATATTTATGCCTTTTGAATATGACAAAATTTATATTGACATATAACATAATAAAAATTTAGATAATATCAATAATAAATAAATGCTTAAAATCTGCCACACACTACATTATTTTATTTGATATTTTTAAGAAAACTGAAAAGTGGATACTATTATTATCCCTACATTATAAGTGAGCCATTAATATGTAAAGAGATCAAGTAACTTTTCCATGGTTAAATGGCTAACAGGTAGTAGAGCTGCAATTTAAACTTGTTTACTCTTAACTGAGAGCTCTGAAATACTACTCTCTACTATTTAAATATGAAGGAGATTACTATTTATCATTCATGCATATAAAAAACTATTATTCATATTTCTGGCATTTTTTAAAACTATATCAACCATTTTTTATTGAATATCTTACATTGAATTTTTGACTAGACCATCCCTGTGATATGATTACGTGAATATCTATGTTAGGTTTTAAAAATAATTTAATATTTTAAGCTCTGAACTTATTTAAGAAAATTCACCTGCCATTTATTTTAATGTATGCTATAAAGTTGGGATATAAATTAATTATTAATATTGGATTAATTTTGGTGCTATTTATCACATGCCCATTCCCTATGAATTAATAATTCTTGCACAAATTTATTGTTATTTTAAACACTAGAATTTTATTTTGGAAGTTATCATTGATCAAAACACCCATTTATGTGCTCCAGCGGCTGTGTAATGTGTGTTTGAAATATACTTTAATATGTAGATCAGGTACCCAGTTACACTTCTCTGTTATGTTTTTTCCCAAGATTTGTGAAGAGATGCTTACTACAGAACCAGTGCACTTAAGCTATTTATTATACTGTTTTTTCTATGAGAACAATAGATAGATGGTAGACAGATTAATTTATCTAATAATAACACACATACAGAAAAATACACAAAATGTACATATGGCCAAATGAATTATTTCAAATGGAATATCCAAATTATCCAGAAATCTATCTTGTGCTTCTCCCCAACAACCTCTCTCTTTCCCAAGGGCAACTACTATCTTGACTTCTAAAATGTGAATTAGTTCAGTCTGATTTTTAACAGTATATAATTTATCTATATAAATCATACAATCTGTATTAATTTGCTAGGGCTGCCATTATAAAATTCCACAACTTTGTGACTTAACATAAATTTATTTTCTCACTTTCTGGAGGTCAGAAGTCTGAGATGAAAGAGTTTCCTGAGGCCTCTCTACTGGGCTTGCAGATGTCTGCAGTCCCATTGTGTACCCAACATGGTCTTGTCTCTGTCTGCACTTACTTGGTGTCTTACAGAGAAAATATAGCTTATGTTTTCTATACAAGGAATGGTTCTCATGTCTGACTTCCATTCAGGTTTTTTTAATTTAATGTTTATTGAATTTATTGGCATGAAATTGCTTAATAAAATTATATAGGTTTCAGGTATACAATTCTATAATAGCTCATCTGTATATTGTATTGTGTTCAACAGCCAAAGTCAAGCCACCTTCGTCATCATATTGCTACAAGAAATCTTCAAGATATTACTGCCTGTTTCCTTCCAGAATTTTTATGGTTTTGAATCTTACATGTTAGTCTTCCTTTTGTCTTTGAGTTTATGCTTGTATATTGTCTAACAGAGTGGTCTATTTCTTTTATTTATTTATTTATGTATTTGCACATAGCAGTCCAATTTTCTCAACATCATTAATGGAATAGACTATCTTTACCCCATTGTATGTTTTTGCCTCCTTTGTCAAATATTAATTAACCAAAAAGATGTGGGATTATTTGTAGGATCTCTATCCTGTTTCACTGATATATAGGAGGCCTGTCCAGAAAAAGTCCAGCCATTGTTAATATAATGAAAATGGTTTGCATGGCATTAATGAGACCTGGCAGCCAAGGAGAGTGCACTGGAATGTGCATGCATGAACAATGATGACTTCACTGTATTAGTCAGTGGGGGCAGTAGATGCCATTGAGTAGCATTTGTACTGTGTGACTACTGCATTCAAAATCACTGAGCAAGTAGAGCACTGAATCAACATCAAATTTAGCATAAAGCTTGAAAATTCCTCTAAAGAAACTATTTGGATGATTCAAAAAGCTGCAGCTATAGGCAACTGGTGATTTTAACAATGTTCTCACACATGCATCATGTCTTTGCAGAGATTTTTGATGAAAAATCAAATCATCCAGGTGACTCTGCTCTCCTAGAGCCCAGATTTGGCACCCTGGAACTTCTGGCTTTTCCCAAAACTAAAAATCACCTTTGAAAGGGAAGAAATTTCAGGCCATCGATGAGATTCAGGAAAATATAATGGGACAGCTGATGGTGACTGGGTGAACTATGTGGGGTCCCAAGATGCCTACTTTGAAGGGGACTAAGGGATCATTGTCCTACGTACAATGTTTCTTGTATCATGTATCTCCTTCAATAAATGTCTCTGTTTTTCATATTTCATGGCTAGTTACCTTCTGGACAGACCTCGTATGTCTGTTTTTATGCCAGTACCATGATGTTTTGATTACTATGCCTTGTAGTATAGTTTGATATATTTTCTTCAGTTTTTTTTTTTTTTCTGAGAACAGAAAAGGACATTAGAAAAAACTGAGAGCATTTCAATGAAGTATGGACTTTAGTTCATAATAATACATTAATATTGGTTCATTCATTGTGAAAAATTACAAAACTGCTGTAAAATGTTAATAATAGTGGAAAATGGGTGTGGGGTATATGGGAACTCCAGTACTAGTTTCAGGATAATTCTATAAATCTAAAAATGTTCTAAAATAAAATATTTATTAAAATATTAATGAATCGATGCAAAGACCTGAGTAAGGAGTGAAAAAAAATGTTTAATGATATTTTGCTTTGTGTTTAAATTTGATTTCCAGTTTAATTCTACTATGATTAAAGAATTTATGCTAATTTGGTTTTAAGTTTCATTCACATTATGTTCAGAGATCATACTTCAAAATTTTAATTATAAGAAGTTTGTTGAAACTCTCTTATGGCCCAATATTTTTAATTTTTAGAAAATATTCCATATCGACTTGAAAGCAATATATATTATTCATTTCAGTGTTTCATGTATTTTCTTTTTAAAAAGATATAAATATTATGATGTTCAAGTTTTTTATATCTGTATTGATATTTCTTCTAACCTTTCTGAATTATGAAGAGAGAGATGTTAAAGTTTTCCTAATAATGTGGATATTTTTACTTATCTTTTTAGTTCTGTAAGGGGTTGTTTTATTTTTATTTTATGAAGAATAACATATTTGTATTTAGAATTGTTATATTTTCTTGGTAAATCCATTCTTTATTATGCAGTATCCCTTATAGTCAGTTTTCTTTGTCTGATATTAATGCAGCTATAGTAGTTTCCTATGGTTAGTGTCTGCATGAGCTATCTTTTTCCTTTTTTTTCCTTATCCTTTTTACCTATAGGCATCTTGTATTTGAATGCAACTTTTCATGAGTATATAGATGTTTAAATTTAATCTGTATTTAATTGAAGGGATTAATATAGTCAAATAATTGTTAATTAAGATACAGTTGAGTTTAAAGTGCATATTGGTACTGCTCTTTATACATAGCAATCTTTTTCTTGCCTTCTTTTTCACTGATTAGTTTTTATGGCATCCTCTTTTCTATTGGCATGGAACTTCTACACTTTTTACTGTTACTTTATTGATTATTTCAGGGGTGGTAACATGCAATCTTGCTTTATTAATTAATGCAAGGGTTTTAGACTACTTTGACTCCATTTTCCTCTTTCCTGATCTATATATTATTTTTAGGTACCTTAATTCTGTATCTATTTAATATCTAGAGCACATTGTTATTATTGCATTAATAGTCAGTTAATTTATATCTACCCATATATGTACCTTTTTAAATTGTTTTTCATTCCTTTTTGGGTCTTCAAGCATCTACATAGGCTCTTTTCCAGACTATGTCTACTTAATAGAAATAAGAACATAAAGAGAGCCCTGATTCTTTTATCCTTTCTGTGAAACAAATATGAGAATATACATTATATATCATAAACTCCACCCTCTAAGATATACAGTCCTATATGTGTTAGATTCTCATCAACAGAGCTACCCAACAAGCAGATAGTTTAAAATTTCTTTCCCCAGTACTTCTTCCAAGAGTATAAAAATATTGACGATTTTTTCAGCTGTACTGAGTTTAGAAAATGAAAACAAGAAGAAAATTCTCTCCTTGATATTATAATGTAATATTTTATGTGTCATTTTTTTAGAGAATACATTTTGCTTTATTTATTTGTGTAAATTATGTATGTCAAGGCCAAAATAAGGAGATGAAAATATAAATAGAAACAGAACACTCCTATTTAATTACACATCAGAAACAAGCAAAAGCCTCCACCAAAATAAAGCTTTTGTTTTTGCTTTTGGTTATTTAAATAGCATATCTGCATCTGGAGGAAATTTTGAAATATTAACTAGGAATTTTTTTATCCCAATAGTCAGAGTTGTTTCTGATTAGTCTAACATTCTCAATCCATTTAATCACAGGTTTTCATTGTTTCAAGAAGCTGGTTACAGACCAGAACAAAGATATCTGTTGAGTTGTTGAATGGATTTTCAACTCATATCAGACATAACAGACCAAAAACAAAGAACTTTTGATCTACAATAACTAGGCACTTGAGAGAAAGGAAAGTTTGCATTGAATTTTAAAAGGGGCTTGGTCTGGTTTGGTTTGACTCCAGACAGTTCATGAGACAGAACCTGGATTTCTGGATGTAGAGTTATTAACAAACAATAAAGAAGACAAGATGGGACGTGGCATCAGTTTTCCTGCTTGTAAGAGGTAAGTATGTCTGACTCAAAAACAATTGAGTGGAAAAAAAATTGAGAAGAAAGAATAAGAATTAAACCAATATTGCCTTAATATAGTTTTGTCTTTGGATCACATTCAGTATTTAATTTTTTTGAATGAGTTCCTATAATATAGAAACTGACCTGATAGGTTTAGGGACATACAGAGAAAAGGAACCAGGCATTACTTGGCCTGGAACTCCGTGAGTATGTAGATTCTCAATGGGTCCTTGACCATGTTAATGTGGCCAAAATGAAGGAGGAACTGTGGTAAAGTAAATCATGAAACAGTCTGATGTAACATCCATTCCCCGTTTGTTCTGAAACTTCCCCTGGGTTGTACATTGTGTGACGGATATCCAAAAGTCCCCACGTGCTCTAGGGAGAACTTTGAAGATAGCTAAGAGTGTTGGCTATCACTTGCCTGTGGTTGGGTGCATTGGGGAGACCAGACTGATTTAGCTAAGGGCCTACACTTACTAGACTAGAAATATCTTGGGAGTTGAGTCTCACCTCAGATGGCTTGTATCACTGCTATCCATCAGGGCTGAGGTCCAGTAAGGTGCAAGAGATATAGGCAGGGACAATCACCATGAATTACCCTTGCTGAGGTCACAACAGTGGTGGCTGCATATGTAGTGGGAAGAGAGGTAAAACCAGGCAGAAAGTGTCCCCACAATACTAACCATAAAATAACCAAAAAGGAACATGTGGAACCAGGTGCCATTGCCCAGTTTTCGTGATATTGTGCATGGTTCTGCTTAACATAGATCCCACTGAAGGCAAGAAGAAGGAAGAAATGAGAGAAAAAACCTAAAATGTTACTTAACCCAAAGAGTCTGAGTTAACCTAGAAGTAACAAAATTATTTTAATAATCAAGTTTAATATAATTTTTCTCTGGGGCAGAAGAGCTAAGTGAATAATAATAACAGGAATAAATACAATTATATCTTTGCAGACTCAAGTGTTGAAACTGAATTGTAAATCTGCTCTAAACTTAAATGAGGAACCAAAAGTAACTAATTCATTATTTCCTGCAGTAAACATATCACATATGAAAATGTCCTTCAGTCTACACTGAAATTTATAGCAAAACATGACTATTCCTCTTCAAAATCACTTTCAAATCCAGGATAGCCTCACCTAACTTCAGTAAGAAAAACACAAAATAAGTGATTTGCTTTGTTCTTTTTTTTCTCCAACATTTCAGAATACAATTCAGTCATATGAAACTGTCTGAACATTATAGTCTGGATTTCTTTAACCTTCATTTTGTAATAGGACTTCAATTTTATTGAAATATTCATTTTATATTTCTTGATAAAAATATCTGTTAGTCACATTTATTAGGTTTATCAACTTTGAACAAAAATTTTAAAGAAAAGATACACGTAGCCAACATACCATACAATTCATATTTCTCTTTCACTTGCCACAACTAAACAGTGAACATTGAATCAGCAGTAAGTTTAGGTGTCTCAGGTCATTCCTCATCTTTGATTATTTGTCACATTCTATTTTCTGATTCTTGCAACTAAGATTTTACCATTTGCCTGTCTACTTCCCTCATTCATCATTTTGATTTTATTTTTTACTTCTACTGGTTTTGATTCATTTTTCCCATGCTAAATGACATTTAATGCCCAAAACAGAAATTGATCCTACAAAACATATTTCATTTCTTTACTTTTGATAACACCCATACTAATGACTCAAAATAAATGTATAATAAAAATCAAATTAACCCTTGAGGACTAAGTGTTCACATATTCTTGTTCCTAAACTGATCTTATTTTTGAAAATAATATCAGTGTAAATTAAAAGGTTAAATTTTCTTAAACTTTAGAGATAATCACTTGTTATTCTATTTCATTTATTTCCTTTTCTATACAGTGTTCTGCTGAATTCTTTCCTCAATGTTTTCTCTTATTTCAGCTTCTTGATTTGTGTTTCCTGGGTAGATTCCAGTAATGAATATTCTATGGGAGCTAAGCTAGCATCATCTGTTTATGGAACACTTTGTTAATCTAAACTGAGACAAACACATTGCTTTCATGTGTGGAACATGCAATCACCCTTCCATTTGACTGTCTTCTTTAAATAGAGCTTATGCAGACCAGATTTATGTGGGAATACAATGAAAGCAAGTCAAGGTAGAGTCTTTGACAGTAGCCTTTGGTTTTGGGTTATTGGTTTCTGACTTGATTGTTATTTAATTGGATTTAAAATTTGTTTTCAAAATTATTATCACTGGAGGAATAGTTACCCTACCTAGACAATGAGAAAAGTCTAAGGATTACAGAAAAGCAGACCCAAAGGTTTGCTCAAGGAAGAATTTTGAAGCCTCTCCAGTGCATCAAAAAGCAGTCAACTAAGACTTGACCTCAAGATCCATTTCTTGTAGAACAGTGTCTCCAGTACCTGACAAGAGAATTTAGTGAGTGATTTCAATAAAAAGGTAAGGAAGAATATCAGAGTAGCACATTGAGAAGTGAATGACAGTGAGCAAAACAATCTACTTTCAATCAATTTGAAAGAGACAAAGAAGGGAGATGGAGTGGTAGCCTGAAGATGACATAAGCCGATGGAAAGGTTGTTTAAAAACTGTACTGGGCTAGGCTAGGCTGTGCAGCAATTATACAACCTCAAGTTCTCAGAGGCTTAGAACAACAAGGATGTTTCTAGTTCACACTATGTACATATTCATCATCTTGGCCTCTTGGACTCGGGCTGATATTGCAACAACCTTCTCAAACATTTCTAACTGCATATCAAACACTGAGATAAGAGCTCTGGCAATAAATTGCCCAGCAGGTAATGTAGGTTTCCTCTTATCCATTATTTTTCTTGGTCATATATAATATGTGTATTGATAAATATTCCCATGCCAGGGCCATGAAATTTTTAAAGCCTGCCACTACTCATGGAAAGTTGCAGGCCCAGGGATTTTTAAACTTGAAGAATTACAGGACTTATTAAAGGCATCATACTTTTTTATCAATATGACTTACTCATACTTAGTAAGCTTCAAATCTATATGCTTCTAGTCTTTGTCATGTGCTGCTGGAAACCACAGCCAAAATTATTTCTTAGACCTTTCCAGACTACCAGTCCTGATCTCTTTTCTTCTTACTTTCATTCCCTCTCTTTGAAAATAATAGCAACTACCTCTAAAATATTTGGAATACTAATTAGAAAGTCCACACTCTAACCTAATATGCTCCCTGAGTCACTTTTATTTTATTCAAATGAGATGGTTTACCTAGCTTTTGTTTCACAAAGCCTTCTGAAACTGTATTTCTTAATGTTTAGGGCTTGGAAGATGTTGATTTCTCCAGCCCTGTGAAGCTCAAAAATTCTTTACTCTCTCTGTGTCTTTTTATATTTGCTCATAAACTACCTAATTCTTTCCCAAACTTAAATCTTGCCTTTCTCAACTAGCCAAATGTAGCCAGTAGTATTCAATACGCACCATTACATTTCTTTCTTACTTAGAGTTAACAGATCAGTATCCCTAAAATCTACCTCCCAAATTACAACAAACAATTGTTTTGCTAATATATATTTTTTTCTACTGTTAAGTAGATTACAACATGCCAAGAATCTGTTGTAGGAACAAACTACCTCAAAGTAACAATTTCTGTATTTCTCACCAAAATTAATGCCTCCTCAAAATTTCAGTGACTTGTCACAAATAAAAGTGTGTGTGTGTATGTGTGTGTGTGTATGTGTGTGTATGCAGACATGTATATGTATGCATGTACACACATGCATACATATACATACACACACAGATGTTTTTCATTTTTCTTAATCAACACAAAGTCCACTGTGATGTTTCTTTTCTTATTGGTGACTCTCCCGAATGCCTCGCCACTCTCCTTCAGTTTCAGGGATCTGTGTTCTTTCATCTTTTCCTACCAACACTCATTAGGTAATCAATTTCGTGAACTCCTGAGCTGATCTTTTGCAACTGGTCAGCCCATAGACAGAGAAAAAATGTGTAGAGAAATGTGTGGAGGTTTTAGAGGCACAACTGGAAGTAATATCGTCGGCAGCCGTCCGTCTCGAGAGACGATGGTGTAGCTTCTTAAGAGTCTATCTGCACCGCCGAGAATGGCTGTGCAGTCCGACTCGGGAGTGACACGGTATCTGTCTCCTCCCGTGTTGAATCGACATCTTGCGATGACGCTGGAGTGTCCTCTCCAGTGAAGCTGAAGCTACAGAGCCTGGGCAGGGTGATATGGAGGGTCTGCTGTTGCCCATGCAGCAGACCCCCCCTCTCTTCGCAGCTGAAGGGTCCAAGGGAAAGACAAAGTCAATACAGCTTGGCTTCAGGTGCGCCGCAGGAGTTGCCGGTGTTGACTACAACGTCAAACCGCCTTAGGGACTCCGGCTCCGGATTTTCTGTCGGGGTTTACTCCCTTAGCCTTTCCCCTGAAGAGGTATGCCGCAAGGCAGCGGAGGTTTTTGGGAGTCAGAGTTTTCCTTCTCTGATGTGCCCTGACTGGAAGATCGAACCAGCGACACTTAGCTCGCAGGCCGACGCTCAATCCACTGAGCTAAACCAGCCAGGGCCTGGAAGTAATATACATCACTACTAACCACATTGTACTGACTAGAAATATTTGTAAGATTCACCTGGAAGAAGAGGTCTCGGGAAATACGGTCTTTATTTATGCTCAGGAAGAAAAATAAAATAATACGTTAAACACATAGCATTGTGTCTCAGATTAGAAAGAAGGATAGATAGATAGATAGATAGATAGATAGATAGATAGATAGATAGATAGATAGATAGGTTGATTTGGTTATAAATGATTTAAATATTCCCTAGTTCTTGCCTCAAAATGGCACAAAATCCTATTCTTTTATCTTTTTCTAGCTAATCTTACTCCAAAACAATTTTTTAATCGTGACTTTAAATTAGTGTAAATTGCCTTCTGTATAGGATAATTAAAAGAAAAGGACATAATCATGTTTTCCTTCATTTATATGGTTTTAATTAGATAATCTGAAGAGCAATTAAAGTGTGAAATAAGCAAAACAAAATATGACATGATAACTTGAAAAATGAAAATACATCATTTCAATGACTTGTCCACTTTGAATTTATTTTTTTTCTCACATTTTGCTGTATCTTAATATTCAATCAACTCATTTGTCCCATCATCTTTCACAGTCTAGTTCCTACTTCTGATGCCAATCTCATGAAAACTAATTAGTATATCTTCATATCAACAGCAACTAAATTTTGAAACCTTTGATACAAATTGCTTTCCATGCATCTTGGGAATGGCATAATGTTTTTATTCACATACATACTAGAGATAAGTTAGAAGCTTCAAGAATCCTGGATCATTTTGCTGGTTTCATGGAATGAATGAGACAGAATACTAACTGATTATCTTTGCTTTATAGAAAGTGTGTGGGGGAGAGGACAGATCATTTGCATTTCTAAAGGCTTTGTACTAAGTACCTTAGCTGTATTTGCCAATACATTAGAATGCTTGGTAAGCTTCAAGGAGTGTAGAATTAATGTGGAATGATTTAAAATCAGAACACATTTAATCATCCCAAAACATTACTCTCTTCCATTCTATCATAAAATCCTTCATGTTTGAGTCTTCTTTCACAAAACACCTGAAATGAAGCCTGTTTTCATACACTTACCTGAATTGGTCAGGCCTATCCAGGACTTCCTCCCTTTTGATTAACTCGAAGGCCCTCTGGTTTGAGACTTTACGGGGGTTTAGAGTAGATAAGATTATAATTAAGGCTGGATAGAGAATAAAGTGAAAGCAGAACAGGATGGAAAGATGTGAAAAAATATGAGTATGGCAAGGGATTCTAAGTATTTCAGGTCAGAGAGCAAGATAAGTAGTGTCTTTTTGAGATAATTAAAGTTTAGTTAGGAGAGGAGGAGGAAGCCAGACAGTTAATGACTCTGGGTATATATAAGCCACAAACCAAGAAGAATAAATTCCCTATCTTCATGGAGCTTACATTATAAGTAAAACACAGATGTCAAAAGGTAAATATTATCAAGAGAGAAGGCTAGAAAAAGCTGGAGTTTTTTCTGTTTATATTAGTATTTGATGGAGGAGGCTATTACAATCTTAAATGCAGTGGTCAGGGAAGGCTTCTTGGAGAAGATGATATTGGAACAAATGACTTGAAGAAGGTAAAGTAATACGCCATAAAAACAGAACTTGGTCAGACTACAGTTCACTGTTGTGATTTTAGCTCTTATTCTGAAAAAGATGGAAACGCATTTGTGGGTTCTGAGCCAGGGAGTGACATAATTTCAACTTATTGTAAAAGAGTCAATCAGGCTGTTGCTGAGAATGAGTTCTAGGGTAGTAAAGATGTATTCAGTTAGACCAGCTGGAAGGCTTTCTCATTAATTCAGACAAGAGACAATGATTTGAATGAAGAATAATGAGGGAGGTGAGCTGTGGTCAAATTTGGGACAGATTTTGAAGGTAAATCCAACAGAATTTTTTACTATTTTACTCAAAGTCATCCAGTGATGGACTAGGTGTGAGAATTGTTCCAAGGTCTTTGGTTAAACAAATAGAAACTTAGACATGTGTTTACCAAGATGAAGAAAGAGGAGTAAGTTTGGGGAGGGTGGACAGAACAAGATTAAGTGGAGCTCATAATTTGGCCATGTTTACTTTAAATTTCAAGCACACACCCATGTGGAAATATCATGTAGGAGTCCAGGAAGAAGTTTGAGCTGAAGAGTCACATTTGGGAGTGTTCAGCTTATAGATGGTAATTAAAGCTAAGAGGCTGATGAAATCGCCTATAAGATTTGGGCTTTCAGGGCACTTCATTGTTTAGGGATGAGGCACTGAGGGATGAGAACACTCTTGAAGAGATTTACTATGAGGAAGAATGGAAAAATATGCTCCGGCAGTGGATGCAAGGTGATACGGGTGAACTGAAATGTTTTCTTTGTTTAACTTGGAAAAGTGCTGTGATATTTGTATAATGATGGGACTGACATAATAACAAGAGAGAGAAGAGAACAGGGAAGAAAAATACTAAAGTGATGTAATTAGTAGGCAAGAAAAGATAGGATCTAGAAGGTGAATTAAAGGTTTGGCTTTGGATAGAAGCATAAATGACTGTCATACTAAAAGCAGGAAATAATAACAGTAAAAAATAATAATAATAGCTGAGCGTATACTCATTATTACCTGCACTCAGGTAAATTTGGTATAGAAGGCTCTAGAAAGTGTTCTTTAGAAGATCATTTCTTAGACAAGGTTTTACTGAGGTGTCAAGTATCTCATTAAGAGAGAGCTCCCAGGAGAAAGCCGTTGAGAGTGGAGAGAGGAAGGCAGAGAAGAGGCCGCCAAGCAAATGGGCAATACTGGCAAGGGGAGCTTTGGGGCGATCCCACAGGGAAATGTTAAAGGTAAGCTTTATTTCCAAGTTTCTGATGATGAAAGTATAATGTGTCTGCTGTTCCTGCCACTTCTTTTGTTTCTACTCTTTCCATTTCTGTTGCCAAGCAAAGTCACATGGACTTTTTATCTCTTTCAGTAGCATTAGCAGAATCAGGAGTGCAGCACTTGGTGGCTCTATGGATGTCCAGAGGCAGAACATGAGCTATCCACTTGGTGATTGTGGATTGTTACGGAATCAACGTGGGACTGATGGGACTAATCTGACAAAAGCGACGGCAGCTTCCTGGTCATGAAGAAGCAACAGTGATCATTGCTTCATCCCTCAGGCTTTGGAACCTTGAGCATCATTTCTGAAAGTGCAACTTAGATCCCACTTCTTTAGCCCGCCCAATGGTTCTGTAAATCTTTTAATCACTTGTAACATCTCTGTCATCTTTGCTAATGTTTGTATTATATTCTGCTCCAGTGATATTACATCTTTCACTATTAAAAATATTTCAGGTTGGATGGGCAATTATATCAACCAAAAAACATTCCCCAGATTCTTCTGTATAGTTGTGCTAAAAAATCGACATCACACCACTTATATAGCATTATGCCAAAATGTTCATTTTGAATCCAATCATACACAAACCATCAGAAGAATTCAAATTAAAAGGAATTCAGCAAAAAAAAAAAAAAAAAAAAATGTCCTGTGCTCCACAAAAATGTCAGCTTTATGAAATATTTAGGACAAGAAAAGCCTGGGGAAATCTGGATCAAAGAGACCAATGAAACATGACAACAAAGAAGGGCTGATGCTGATTAAATTCTGACTCATTGAGAATATCGTCAAATAGCACAGCTATATAGAATATTATTGAGACAGATGCAGAAATGGAATACGGACCCTATTTTGTATCTGAGTATTGTGGGTATGTTAAATTTCTGAAATGTAATGACTATACATTTAAGAGTGAAACATCTTGATGTATACAACTAACTCTCAAGTAAATATACATGAACACAGATACACAACTATACACACACCACATACACACTGACAGTTCAAATGAGAAGAAAATTAAAACTCATGGATATAAGGAGAGAGTATACAGTCATTGCACCATTTATTATGACTTTTCTAAATTTTTCAAAATGAAACAATGAAGAACAAAGGAAATGTAAAAATGTAGCAACTTGGCAAAGTTAAAGTTATTCTTATCATATTGCCATTTTTAAATCAATGAAAATAAAGAAAAATCACAAATAACCCATCTGTATGTCCACCAGGAAATACAGTCTATCACCTCATGTTGTATGCAGGGTAACACCTCAAAGGCACTGGATCTTTGATTCTAAATTTTCAACTCAACTGACAAAAGTTACTGTAAAAATTAATAATTTCAAAATTACTTATTTATTTCAATGTGAGCTAGACAATAAAAAATTCACCTGGCATAACTTTACCAATCAAGCACAATTCCTGTTCACTTATGTGAGAAATGAGAGATAATTGTTGAGAAATTATATTTAAAATGTCTCTATACCTGTAACCTGGGTTTGAGTGAACAATTTTGAAATAATGGCATACTATTACTATTGTTTCTGATATATTTATATCAGTAGATAAATGATTACTAAATGGCTATTTTAATCACAATAAATCTTAAATTAATATTCTTCCCATTTTTCCATAGACAAAACAGAAGGTATTAGTAAATTCTACTTGGTCTCATTTTTTAAAGTTTTGAATGTTTTATTTTTTATGTTATTACAGTTATCCCATGTTTTCCCCTTTTATATCTCCTCCGCCTAGTCTGCCCCCTACTTCCATAATCAGTCCCCTCACCGTTGTCGTGTCCATGGGTCCTTCATACATGTTCTTTGACTAATACTTGTTCTCAGTTTAGTTTCACTCTAAAATTTTGCCCTAAATTTTCCTGCATTTGAGTTTTTTCTTTTAAATAATGATATGCATTTAAAAGTCAATTTAAATAAAATATTAGACTTTACCAATAAATTCTATAATAGGAGGCACTGTGTGCTTATATGTGATATTTTTTATTAATTTGCTTACAAACCAAAAATGATACTGGCTCATTTGCACTGAAAAGCCACTTGTATTTTCTTCTTAAATTGGGAGCAAAATAAGTTTGAAGTCCTTATGGAAATCTTAAGTCTCTGAAAAAACTAGAGCTATTTCTATGGAAATAAGTTTTAGCTTCAGGGAAAATTACAATCTCTCTTTTGTGTAGAAGGATATATTTTGATTTTTGTAATCACACAACAATCAGGTTACCAAATAGGTGATCTGAAGTTTATAATTTTGAAAATATCAATTATTTT
This sequence comes from Furipterus horrens, assembly GCF_987537825.1. Classification (NCBI taxonomy): domain Eukaryota; kingdom Metazoa; phylum Chordata; class Mammalia; order Chiroptera; family Furipteridae; genus Furipterus; species Furipterus horrens. The sequence goes on along the minus strand of NW_028327177.1, from coordinate 16,827,675 downwards.
ACACTTTCTATTTTCTCAACTTTTTTATACTTCTATCCTTTTTTATCATTATTCTTTTAACAGTGAACAATTCTATATTACTTTGTTTTTGAAAGCACTAAAATTTATTGTGTAAAATTAAAATTTTCCCCCACATTTCTCCTCTGTTATTTGTTTTGAATTGTTTTAAGAAATAACAGAACTCCTTCCTCATTTAAAATTGGTAAATTATTGATAAACTTCAGACTATTGGATGTTGCAGCTGTTCAAATAGGAGGAGGAAAAAAGTATTCTCAAAGCTACTTAATTGGTTTGCTTTGTGAAAGAAATTAACCAATACATATTAAGTTCACACTTTTATTTTGGACTGAATTATTTAGGGAAATAACTACATAGAGCTTTTTTTTGTTTTGTTTTGTTATTATTGCATCATTATTTTTAAGTAATAACATAGAAAGCCTCACATATGATTCATTAAATTGCATTCTGCTTTTTTTTTTTTTTTTTGCTTGTTTAAAATATTTTTTTTTTTTAGTTTTTTTATTTTGGTTTTTCAATTACAGTTGTCCCCTTTTCCCCCAATTTCTCTCCCCCACCCAACCCACCCCCTCTCCCGCAATCATATCCCTCCCCGTTGTCCATGTCCATGAGTCATTTATACGGGTTCTTTAATTAAACCCTTCCCTTACTTATCCCCCTTCTTTGATAGCACAGATATTCTTTTGCATTGTCCAGTGACAAAAATATTAACACATATGTAAAATCTGTTTCAAAGGTTTTCAGGGATTTACAACAAAGCTTTAATAAAACAAATACTAGGATCTACATTTAGCAGCAACAAGGAGACCACCACAGGATATGACATAATATCAGTCACTAGCTGAAACATCTGAGTCACTACAACATTCTGTGCCCATTCCCAATAATGCTGTATGCCCCAAAATAAACAAATACATTAAAAACTTAAGAACATTTTTCTAATCTCTGAAAAGTTTCTGTACCAGCTAATCTGTAGACTAGACTACTGAAGCATTCTCATTATCTTTTATCATGGCTAACAGAGTAACAAGAAATATAACACATTTAAAATATTGTTAAGGACAAAACATAAGACAAAATCAGAAATAGAAATGTTAAAACAATGAAAAGTGTAAGGAAGAAGAATAATGGATGTGAAATAAATACTTGGTTTAAAAATGAGAATCCAGCAGTCAGTGATATAGAAATAAAGCCACTGACAGGAAAAGTCTATTAGTGCAACTACATTAAATCAAAACAGCAATAGCAAAGCTGAAAGACCTAGGTGGTGAAGACAGAGACAGAGCAAATAAAGACAAAAGGTAAAAGTAGAACCTGTTCATCATTTAGTTGCAGGCGTGGTTAAAATAAAAATACTTTCTGTAATTTTGTTTTAGTAATTATTTACCAGTGAACCAGCTCTTAAAATTGCTACTTTATTCCCCTTCATATTATAAAACACAGAAACAGGTAGATGCCTTTCTTAATTGTTCTATTCGCCATTGCTCTTAGAGTAAGGCCACCAATTATGATGAAGGCCAACAACAGTAGTTAGTCCTGAATCAGCTTACCTCATCCTCCAGTCTCAGCTTCATCCAGGTCTCTTGTTTTCTGTGCTCCTAACAATGGTTTAACTTCTCTTCCTGAACCCTGCCACGTTCCTGTTGCCGGGGAGCTTGGGCATAGGTTACCTCTGCCTGGTATTCCCTCTGCCCCTCTCCTCACATTTTCTAATTACATAAATCCAAATTGTCTTTACGTATTAGTTTAATAATCTTTTTCTGAAGGATAATATTTTTGATCCTCAAATAATCAAACTATTTCATATAAGCATTCTCATAGCAAACTAAATTTCCTTCATTACTTATTAATTGTGGTTTTATATTTGATTACGTGAATCTCTTAGAGCCTAGGAATTGAAGGTTCTCTAAGATAGTGTCACAAGAACAAGAACCGTGTCTGGTCTGCTTACCATTGTCTAGTCCAGTGAATAGCCAGCTCTCAGATCCGTGTTGAATGAATGTCTCCTCTACCAATGCCTCACAGATTTTACTAAAAGCAAACAGAACTCGATCACTGTTTATACTTCCTTCCAAATATGCCTTTACTTTCTATTTAATTGTACACAAAAATTTTCATTTATTTTTTTATTATATAGAGATAATAATGCAAATTTGTCCTATCCAGACAGGGTTCAGAGTTCTGAGTAACAGAAAGTACTCAAGCTATTGTAAGTATAAATGGATTTAGTTCAGGCAATTGAGTGTTTAAAATGTGTTGGTAGGACTGGAGCAGGAAGTCCTGGTTTCAATTTTCAGTTCTCATCCCAGAAGAGACACACTTAGGGAACTGTTATCTCTACCACAATCAGGAAGTTACTGATCCCAGAGCCGATGCCAGGTTATAGGACCTTAACAATGGCCTAATCATCAGATGCCAGCCCACACGTATTTGGATTCAGTCTTTCTTCATTTTCAAGATGTGCTAGTTCTGTTGCCTCTTTCCACTGAATTCAGTTTCCAAATCAGATCCTGCCCAAGACATTAGGAGCCTACGTCAAAGAATTCTGGGAACATAGCTTTCACTGAAAGTTTTCCAGTCTCTGCAATATTGTAAAGGCACAATCTTCTTTCATTATTATCAAATATAAATATAAAGTAGAAGTGCCTTTCTCCTTTCTTCTTTTCTACATTTCTTCTTCCTTTTCTTTTTCTCCTTCCCTCCTTCCTTTCTTCCTTCCTTCCTTCCCTCCTTCTTTCCTTCCTTCCTTCTTTACTCCCTTCCTTCCCTACTTGCATCCACAAATATTGCCTAACATCTATGAGCCACGATCTGTGCTAGAGACTAGAAATTTTTAAAAAGGAAATAGACCAATATAATTATTTTTCTCTGCAATTCATTCTAAGTGGGAAAACAGACTAAATAACTACTTGAAAATGCCTATAATAATTAAAGAAGAGAAAAAAAGGAAGAGGAAGAGGGAGAAGAAGAAAAGGAAAGTGAACCTTTTCTTTAATACCTGAAAAATAAAAATATATATGTATTGAACACATTTTTTACCTCTTTTGTGGTTTACTGATACATGATAATGATTTCTAAGTAGTTTCTGAAGTTGCTTTTTACAGCATCTAATTATTCTTAGTCTTTGTCAATAAATTTTTATCGTTTCCCTCAGGAAGTAAATATGAACTAATTAAAATGTGATCACTTATTCTATCAATTCTTTTTACTACATTTCCTCTTTACATGCCATGGCAGAGGCAATGATACCAGACAGCAGCTTCCAGAACAAATAGTAAATCCCATCAGAGAAGGCAATTCAGAACAATTGCACTCCAACGAAGAACCAGAAATCTTTGCCTGTAGTTTCCAGATATAATGATATTCAAAGTATGCTTTTATCATCACTCCCAACATTTTCCAACTATAATTCATGGATTTTAGGTTCTCACGTCCATAGCACAGAACTAGGAATAACAAGTATGCATTAATCTGTGATTCCAGTGTAAGGATGCTTTTTCCTTTTATTTTAACATGGTTTCTTATTGCCCACGAGCAGCACTAAATTATTTCTAAATTTATTTCATTTTTACCAGCTTGATGTCAGAATTTGAGTGACTTACTTAAAACTGAAACAAAGGATTTAGTAGAGCCCACAAGCATTTGGGTGTGTTGGCAGAAACCATTCCCTCCATGAGCAGGATTCTTGTGTGGTTCTCAACAGCACAAGGCAGTTTGCCCATCTCCCAAAAACTCGATGAAACTCAGTCAATCACCCCTAAAAGAGAAAAATACAAATTGGCACTCAGCCTCCCTCCCACCAGTGAAAAGGAACGTTTACTAGATGTCACTTGTATCAGATTATATATATGAATATTCCCAATACCACTGAAGAAGTATTTCCTGTTAGAAATTTCCTATGACTAAAGAAACCTATATAACAATCAGTGTAAATTCTGCATCCCAAATTGAATGCATTACATTAGTAAAAGAAATAGAATATATAAACTTTAGATCGGGGGAATTTTAATAGTATCTGTTGGCAAGTGTCTATAAAAACTAGTATTTTGGCATCACTGATGGCAATTTAAACTAAAAGAACATTTTCTTCCAGTTAAGAAAATGTGTGAGAAACTATAAACATAATTATAGTACTTATCCTAGAAATTAGTCCTAAGGAAATTATAAAAAATCAAAATAATAGTCACAACAAGTAACTGGGGTGATGAAAGCTAATTGTATGGTGTTTTTACTTATGTTGTTTTTACTTATACACTGAAGTATAATGCCCATACATTAAAATGCACACATTTTCAGTGTACAGGTTGATGAGCTTTTGTGCATATGCACACTAATGGAACCACTGTTCAGATTAAGAAGAAGAACATTTCCAACACACCACTGACTTCTAAATACCAGTCAGTAACATGTCCTCAGAGTAACTATTTTTCTGATTTTCATGACCAAAGATTAGTTCTCAAACTTTGTATAAATATACATTTTCCTATATTAATTCTTCAATGAAACATTAGTTCTGTACATTTTGTTCAGGTTGGTTTTTTAATGAAGCATGTTTTTTTCTTTTTAATCGTATTGAGTATTCTCATTTTTGGAAAAAAATATATTTTTTAATGGAAATAGATCTGAAGGGTATCTGAACAGTGGTAATGCTTGGGTTGTTATTAACCTGTATATTATCAGGTAACGACTATGAAGAGCTGTGTCTCCAATCCTACTGAAGAGCCTTGGAGAAAATATGTAAAGCTCAGAAATGTCCTTTCAGAGGATAGGAGAGAAGCAACAGGTGTTGATCAATTGCTGGTCCCACTGCCAAGGGTAAGGCCCCAGTACTTGAAGCACCTTCGGATCTACATGTAGCCACACACAGCCAAATGCAAATGGGTTTATGTTACATAATCATAAAAACAGAAAGGATTAAGAAGATGATGGAATTAGGGGATGATTTTCCTAACTTCAAAACATTCTTTGATATTAAAAAGTAAATATATATAAGTATATTCAGGAGCATCTATAGATAAATCTATTTAGAATTATTCTACTCGTTGAAATATTAACATTTCCTGCCTCATTGACAAAATTTCAAATCTCATACATCTTCTTTCCTATTTATCTGCTAAGTAAGTAAACTCACATTAGAGACACATATTTATGCAATATAATTAGTCATCTTTGCCTCAAACATTCTAAGCATTATACAGTGACATCCTTAACTATATTAATTATGACTTAAATATGCAAACTAAATGTTATACATTGCATGGTAAAGCCTCATGCTTGATTGTGATTCAATTTTTGTAACATTCTTATCTTTTTACAGTAATATTTGTGGAAATACATGAGCATTTTATTGTATAATTTTTCACTTTTAACAGAAAACAAAAGGTATATGAGATACTAATGCCTATGATAAAAATGTATGTTTATAAAGTTAATGTAACAATGGTATATTATGCACTTCTCTTCAAATCATCTATTGAAAAATGTTTAAATGCCCACATGTAGAAGAAATGGTATAGAATAGCAGTTATGGCACATCTCACCTCTAGAATTACAATTTTGGAATTCAAATTTTGAACGACCTACTCAGTAAAATTGAGCAAGGCATTTACTTTTTTTTTTTTTTTTTTAACTACATTCCCCCTTCAGTAATTAGGGGATGATAATGATATCTCTTTTTCATTCCTTAAGTTTCCTGTGTGTGGTGATATGTGCAGTGCTGGAACATTCTGAATACTTAAAGAGGTATGCCACCAAGGGGGCCTACCATTTCCAAAGGCTGCTGACACTGGGGAACCAAGTAAATGTTGCTGCTGGTGTTTTCATGTCAACTAATAAAACTTGATTCCTCTGAGGGTGACTGGGGCATATAATTGGCATCTCAGTTGGTAAAGGTTTTCAGTGACTTTTCAGAAATTGTGCAAAGGTCTGCCCTTTATTAGGAAAATAGATCTTGAATCTTAAAGGTCAATAAAGTAATGACAACTTTGGTTCCTAAGAAACCAAAATAAGCTGCATCTGAGATAGTTTCTCTGCTTTATGAGTTAACCGCACCTGGATGTGCACCTGTGATTTCTGGGAGCCTGTGCATTTAGAGCATGTACTTGCGGTGCTACAAATTTCCCTTCGACTATAAAGAGCAGAGTTTTACCATTACAACATGTACTTTAAGGAAAGCCTTTGCTAAGCCAACTTCATTTAGCAATAGTGGGCAGAAGAGACTGTGCTGCACAGTAGATGGAGGCATAAAATTTGCTCGTGTATCTCCCCATTGCCATGCCTTTCAGCAAGAGAAGACAAGAGTTGTGCTCACACTCGGGCATCCAGCCAAAGTCAAGAGCACTCTGCTGTCACAGCCAGCTTACTCAGTTCAAGCACATTTTTCTAATGCTTTACAAAAATAAAAATATAATGCAGAGTTCCATGAAAGATGGCAGAATAAATTCATGTTTTTCATAGCCTCTGTGCCTAAAACTAACAAAATTGAGTAAAAATTACTAGAGGTAAAAACTGTCACCAGGCTTAGGAATTATGATAAGCCCATTTAGTAAGCTCTGAAGACAATCAGTCAGTTACAAAAAATTTTAGAACAAGCTTGAGAGACTCTGATAATCATAGACATACCCCCAGTTGGAAAGACTATGTAAGTGGGGACCAAAAACAAACAAACAAACAAATCCAGAATTATTTTCTGGAGGCGGACCCCTGTAGTACAGGTTTCTCTCACCAGGTGAGTATTCTTGGAGCCCATCTGTATGAGTGTACCAGCTGGCGTTGTTGTGAGAGGCTGTGTTTGGCTTCAGTGAATTTTTTTGAAGACTTTCAACACATTTTCCCATTTCATGACGGGTGATTTATGAGCGCACTTGCCCACACCACACTGAGTGTTTAGCAGTTTTTGCCCCCAAACGGCATGAACCTTGTGCCCTACCCTCCCTATTCACTTGACCTGGCCCTGAGCAATTTTGTTTTGTTTCTCCAGATTTTAAAAAAGGTCTCACAAGGAAACATTTTACTGGTGTGAAAGAGGTGAAACAAAACAAAACAAGGCAGAAGCACTAAAAGTCATCAAAATCTACAATCTCAAAAACTGTTTTGAGCAATGGGAAAAAAGTCTCGATAAACGTATTGCATCAAATGGAGAATACTTTGAAGGTGACTGTCATTTAAACATGTAAGAATAAATACACAAATTTTAAAAATTAAATTCTGTGTTTCTGGAGGGGGGTCCCCCTTTGTATGGTGTGAAAAATAAGACAAGGAGTTTTGAAGGGGGCCTATTAACACCACCTAGTTGGGAGATGAGGCTGGGGAGTGAACACATCATAAGAAGAAAGAGAAAAGCATTCTGTAGGACTAATTCTACCACAATTAAATGGCAGATGGAGAGCAGACATGTGTAATTTATAGATTTCCTAGACAAGTTACATTATTCTGTTTTTCTCCTATAAAGAAAACCTGGAATAGATGGGAAACTATACGTGATAGCTTCTGATTAAAATAAGAGAAGGAGAAAATGAGGAGAAATAACAGTCTACATGAACCTAGGCTTTTAGCCCAACTTCTTAGCAATCAAAGGAGTATGAAAACCAAGAGACGCCTCCTGAGTCAGAACATTCAATAAATTTAAAAAGAAATGGTCGATAACAGCTACTAGCTACCACAGCTACTTTTCTACACTATTCAATAAAATGAATAAGAAGATATACAAACCAGCAATTCCTATATCTAAAATTTAATTCTTAAAGGATTAAGTGATACCTCTGAGGGAGGGGGGCAAAGAAGGGATATGAGAAAATGTGAAAAGTAATAACGAAAGAAAGCCCACACACATATGGAGGATAAACCAACCAGCATGGGACCAATGCAATTAAATAAAAGAAAACTGGCAGAATAAACTGGGTGGAAGAAAAAGAAAATCATGTAAATGACAAACAGAATTATAAGGAAACTTTGGAAGAAGTTATATAATAGTTGACAACACATTTCTATATGCATTCAATTATTGAACACTATTGATAATATATAATGAACAAAGAGAGAACAACATGATATTGGAGCCATGCTAATTAAAAAATAACTTTAGGTGTAAAAAGCGGTGTCAAACTTCAAGTTCTATAAAACAAGTATGAACTATAAATTACTCAATAGGAACTGAAACACTGGCATAAATAACATTTTCAGAAAATTATGTATAATTCAAAAAACATAGGGAAATTCAGATTCTGATATTTTTCAATGTATTTAAGTTATATGAATATTAAATGAGTCTGAATGCTGTTTAATTCTTTCTCCATTCCCTTCTCTGTTTCAACATTTATAAAGAATAAACATTATAAAAAAAAGATTTTATTCATTTATTTTCAGCGAGAGGGGAAGGGAAGGAGAAAGAGAGGGAGAGAAACATCCATTGATTGTCTCTTATACGTGCTCCATCTGGGGATGGACCCAAAACCTGGCATGTGCCCTGACCAGGAAACAAACTTGTGACCTTTCACTTTATGGGATGAGGCCCAACCAACCGAGCCACACAAATCAGGACAAGAAAGAATAAACTTTATCCTCCCTTTTCAGTTATAATGTTACAGGAAATATTAGAGCACCTGTTTGTACCTCCTTCATTGTGCCACCATAAAAGATGTTATGGTTAATCTGATAGGTGAGAGGGTTGCCCACAACAAGCCCTATTTTCCTAATGGATTTGGTTATCTTATTCAAAGACAGACCTCTGGTTACTTTTCTTTTGCATCCTGAACTCAGGCACATGTTCCATGTTGCTCCCCCTGGTGGTTTCTTTATAGTAAGACCTGGTTCATGTCAACTTGATTTCCCCATTCAGGGAAAAGGACTGGAAAGACTTTAACCAGCATCTATAGGCTAAGCTGCATGTATGATGAATTTATCAGAACCCTGTATTTTGACAAATGATATTATAAACTTATCAAGCAGTGCTTTATTTATTTGTTTGTTTGTTTTTTGGTTTGGCTAATGATCCTTACACATATATTCTATCAGATGAAAAGAGAGGTGATGCAATCTTGAACCTATGATATAGAGAATTGACTTCCAATATCTGAGTAATAATTTATTTTTCAAGAGGTAAAAAACAAAAATAGACAAAAATTGTCAAAGAAGTGATCTTCCCTAAAATACAGGGAAACCCAAATCTATAGAAAAAAAAGCACCTCTGTGTTCACTGCAGCATTATTCACGGAGGCCAAGACATGCAAACAACTGAAATATCACTAAGTAGAGAACTGGATAAAGAAGATGTGATATATATACACAATGGAATACTACTCAGTCATAAGAAAAGATGAAATACTGTCATTTGCGACAGCATGGTTGGATCTTGAGAACATCATGCTAAATGACATAAGACATAAAAGTCAAGAGCCATATGATTTCACTCATGTGTGATACAAAACTGAAAGTAACAGATGAACAAACAAACAAAAAAAAAAAAAAAACCATAGACTCAGGTCCTGGCATCAACCTGAAAGGCCAAGGTTGTGAGGTTTGATCCCTAGTTAGGGCAAATACAAGTATCAACCAATAAATGCATAACTAAGCGAAACAACAAACATATCTCTCTCTCTCTCTTTCTCTTTCTCTAGTTAAAAATAAACAAATAAAAAAAAAAAAAAAAAAAAAAAAACCCCAGCTCATAGATACAACAGTATGGTGGTTACCAGAGGGAAAGGGGTTGGGAGACAGAGAAGGATAAAGGAGGTCAAATATGTGATGACAGAGGATTTCACTTGGGTGGTGGGCACACAGTGCACACAGATGCTGTATCAGAATTGTATACTTGAAACCCATATAATTGTATGAACCAGTATCACCCCCCAAAATTTAACTTTTTAGGAAAGAATCACCTTATTTCATGAAAAAGGTATATTTCTCACAGTCAAATTTCCCAATGCTTTTGAGAATTCTGACACTTTCTGTTCTGAAAGCAGATAAGAACAGAGGTATTCTTGGTGGCAGACCCAGACTTGTTTTTGAGGAGTCAGGCAGTGTGCTTTACATTCTAAAAACCTGTTCAAGAGCTGTGTTCACTGGATATCAAAAGTAAAAAGTAGATTAAGTTTCTTTATGTTACGATGAGTTTTTTTGACATTACAGGAATGTATCTTTGATATAGCGATGTCCTCATTTGTTTGAAACATGTCAAGCTTACATACAATTTGAAAGAATAATGAAGTGGAATCCATATATTTTCCTTTTAAAATAAACAGTGCATCATTCTGTTATGTTCTCAGAAAATTACAGTTATGGTGACATTACCTTAAATAATTCAGCATACCTCACCACATAACCACAAGGCCATTATCATATCCAGGAAAATTACAGTCATCCCATAACATTATCTAATATACTTAAACAAACATCATCAATCTGAGTTAATTTGAGCATCAAAAAGAAAAATTAAAAAATGGATTATAATACATTAAACTATAAATTATTTTTGAATTCATAGAAAGAAGAGGAGGGGCCAGTCTTCACATAAGAATGGCAGGTAACATATGTAGAACTAATGATAGAATTTTTTTTTTAATCTACATTTTGCAATCCTTGTGAAAAATCATAGCCTCCAGAGACATTTAGATCCTAATCTCTGGAGTCTTTAAACATGCTACCTTACATGGCAAGAGGGATTTTGCACATTTAATCGAATTAGAGACCCAGAGATGAAGTAACTTCAGCCCTGATGTGGTAACTCACTTGGTTAGAGTACCGTCTCGATATGCCAAGGTTGCAGGTTTGATCCCAGGTCAGGGCACATATAGGAATCAACAAATGAATGTATAAATAAGTGGAAGAACAAAGCAATGTTTCTCTCTCTTTCTCTCTCTCTCTCTCTCTCTCTCTCTCTCTCTCTCTCTCTCTCTCATTCTCTCTCTCAAATCAATAAATAATAAATGTTTAAAAAAAAAAAAAAAAGACCCAGAGATGGGAACATTTTCTTGGGTTATCTGGATGGACCCAATCTATTCACATGGATCCTTAAAATCAGAGACTCTCTATCATCCTGTGGCCACTAGGAGATGAAACTTTGGGAAGAGGGTCAGAGTAATGCAATGCTGAAAGGAGTTAACTTCTTGCTGGGTTTCAAGGTGGAGCAAGTAGCCACAAGCCAAGGAATGAGGGTAGCTTTATAAGTCAGGAAAAGTCAAGAGTACAGATTCTCCCTTACATCCTCCAGAAAGGAATGCAGTGCTAATGCATAGATTGTACCCTAGTATCATATCTATGTTATACTTTTGACCTTCAGAACTGTAAAACAATAAATTTGTATTATTTTATTTTTGTTATAGAAGCAATTGACAACTAACACAACTGCTCTGTAATAGTTGACTCAGTGAGGTTCAGCAATGAATGCTAAAAGCTTTGAATAAAACACTAGTGGATAATAAGGAAGTCACATGGTGCCAGAGTGTCACTTCATAAATTATGTGAGATATACTATAAAATGACTGGTCTAGAGCCTTCAAAAAATCAATGCAATAGAAAAAAAGGAACTTTTTTCAAGATGGCAGCCTAGGTAAACACGGCTTGCCTTCTCGCACAACCACATCAAGATGATAACTAAACTATAGAACAGCCGTCACTCAGAACTGTCAGAAATTGAGTGGAATGAAGTCTCACAACTACAGAATTAAAGAAACCACATCCATCCAGACTGGTAGGAGGGGCACGGACACAAAATGGGCTGGTTCCACATCCATGTGTGGTTTTTGGGTCAGGAAGGTAAGTCTCTATAACTTTTAGCTATAAAAACCAGTGAGGATTGAGTCAGTGGAAGGAACTTCTTGAGTTCCAAGCATTTCCCCTTAAAAGAACCCACACACAGACTTACTCAGACTCACTCCCTCTGAGCTCCAGCACAGGGGTAGCAGCTTGAAAGGCACCAGTGCCATACAGGAAGGTACTGAAGTGTCTGACATCAAGGCGGGAGCTGGGGGACATCTTTCTCTCAGACAGAAAGGCAGGCAGAGGGTGTTGTTTCTTTGCTGAGCCCTCCTGTCACAGAGCTACAGAGCTGGAAGGAAAGACTAATCTGAGACTCCATCAACCTGGCTAACACTATTAGCCCCAACCTAGAGATCCCCTCACTCTGTCCCACACAAATTATGGGCCCACCCAAGCTGTTAACAGCGACTTTTCCATATGAAAGGCTGGTCTTCGCCCATGCTTCACAACATCCTAAATCCTCTCAAATAAGCAACAGCTGGCCTCAGTGAGCTCCCAGCCCTTGTACCTCTTGCTAAGTGGCCCCAGATCCAGCAATAGCAGTGGCCAGTGTAGATTCACAGCATTGCTTCACCTGGGAATCTCCAAGTCCAGCAAAAGTAGCAGCCATCTTAGGTTGTGTTATAGCCTAGGCAGGGTGGCCTCAAGCAAAACACAGGTGGGGACTGACCTTGGCCTGCACCACCTGGGACACCCCAAAGCCTGCACACTCAGTGGAGGGCTACAGACCACATCAGAACACCACCACCCTGCTCCTGTACAGCTGATCCTCCACAGAGGGTAGAAGTTTGTGGTAAGTGGTTATAGCCAGTCCTTGAAGCTGACTGGCCTGGGTAAATCCCTCCTATTGATCTGCCAAAAGCATTCAAGGTCAACTACAGGAGGAGGGTGTACTCAGCCCACATTAGGGTGTACCTTAAGTATGAAGATTGGGTGATAGGGGAGGCTGTGCCACTGGACCCTACAGGACACCTACTATACTAGGCCACACTTCCAAGACAGGGAGCCAAAGCAGCTCTACCTAATACACAGAAACAAACACAGGGTGGCTGCCAAAATGAGGAGATAAAAAAGAATGGCCCATATGAAAAAACAGATCAAGACTCCAGATAAAGGATTAAATAAAAAGGAGATAAGCAATCTATCAGGTGCAGAAACTATAACACTGATTATAAGGATGCTCAAGGAAATTAGTGAGGGCCTCAGCAGTGTAAAAAAGATCCAGTCAGAAACAAAGGATTCTCTAATTGAAATAAAGAACAATTTACAGGGAAAAAACAATAGAGTGGATGAAGCCAAGAATCAAATCAATGATTTGAAACATAAGGAAGCAAAAAACAACCAATCAGAACAACAAGAAAACAAAGAATCTAGAAAAAGAGGAAAGTGTAAACAGCCTCTGGGACAACTTCAAACATTCCAACATTTACATCATAGGGATGCCAGAAGGAGAAGAGAAAGAGCAAGAAATTGGAATCTATTTGAAAGAACAGAAAAGAAAACTTACTTCCCCGATTTGGTGGAGGAAATAGACATGTAAGTCCAGGAATCACAGAGAGGCCCAAACAAGATGGATACAAAGAGGCCCACTCCAAGAGGTATCATAATTAAAATGTTAAAGCTTAACGATAAAGAGAGAATCTTAAAAAGTAGCCTGAGAAAAAGCAATTAGTTACTTACAGGGGAGTTTCCATAAAACTGTCAGCTGATCTCTCAAAGTCAACTTTGCAGACTAAAAGGGATTGGCAAGAAATATTCAAAACGTGAAAAACAGGGACCCACAGCCAAGATTGTTGTGCCCAAGAAAGATATCATTTAGAATTGAAAGGCTAATAAAAAGCTTCCCAGACAAGAAAAAACTAAACAAGTTCATCATCATCAAACCATTATTATATGCAGTGTTAAAAAGATTTATTTAAGAAAAAGAAGAAGATCAAAACTATAAATGATAAAATGGCAATAAATACATATCTATCAACAAATGAATCTAAAAAACAAACTAAGCAAGCAAATAGAATGGAGACAGAATCATGAATATGGAAAGCATTTTGATGGTTGCCAAATGGGAGGGGGATGTGGGAGAATGGGTGAAGAGGTGAAGGGATTATAGAATAGCTATGGGGATGTAAAATACAGTACAGGAAATGGAGGAGCCACAGAACTTACATGCATGACCCATGGACATATACAACGGTGTGGGGATTGCCTGAGGGAGTTGGGGGTACTGGGTAGAGGGGAGCAAAGGAGGAAAAACTGGGACAACTGTAATAGTATAGTCAATAAAATATAATTTTAAACAAAGAAAGGAAAATAGGGGACCTATTCTGAATATAAAGCTAATTCAAAGATATCACAGTCAAATGCAATGAGTGAAACTTAATTGGATCCTGGATAATGATAATAAAATAAGGAGGAAAAAAATAAGAAAGGAAGGAAAGAAAGAATGAGGAAGAGAGAGAGAGAGAGAGAGAGAAATGGATATAAAGAGGGAGGAAGAGAGGAAGGAAGACAGCTACGAGATATTTTAGATATATTAACTATTAAAGATAAAATATTATATCTATAATTCCCACTAGCATCGTTTCACCTTTTCTATCGTGAATAAATATATTAGCTGTTTGCTATGGAAAAAGCACTGATTTCAAAGTATGGGATGTTGGTTCCAGTCCTGATTGTGTTTATGAATGATTTAGGAAAAGGTATTTAGTCTGTCAACTTCCTTAACTGGATCACATTACATGACCTCTTCTGGACCTGAAACTTGTACATACCTTGATTTTTCCTTTAGAAGAATCTTTGAGAGGTTTTCTTTGACTCTCAATTGTGTTATAATTCAAATGACAACTTTACTGAGTTTTATGTTTGTTATTGCTGTGTAACAAAATATCACAAATGGAGTGGCTTAAATAAACACAAATCAGTGGTTCTATAGGTCATAACTCTGGATATGATGTGGCTGGTTGCTCTGCTCAGAGTCTCATGGGTTGAAATCAAGATGGCGACCGGAGTTGCTGACCTCTTGGCTCAGGACTCTCTTCCACGTTCACTGATTGTTGGCAGACTTCATTTTTTTGTTACTCTAGGACTGAGGTGCCCAGTATATTGCTAGCTGTTGGCTGGGCTCTCAGGCTCTCAGAAATTAGATGCTGCCTGCAGTTCTTCACCGTGTGTCCACCATAGATAATTCACAGCATGAATGTTTGCCTTCTTCCAGGAAACCTAAACTACTTCTTTCTAAAAACTGTGTAGGTTATAGACAGAGCATATGGAGGTTATATAGGAAACAGGAAATCTTGAGGTTCATTTTAAAATTCTGCTACTACATGGCTATCTCGAACTCATCATGTAAGAAAATAGAATGGATTGAATTATCCTAAGTATGTGGGAAGTATTTTGAAACATAAATAACTTTATCTGGATATCATTAAAAATATTGAGTCAAACATATTTCTTATTTTGAAGTGGTAAAAACAAATTAATTCATTTTCTTTAAAGGCTTAAAACATGAATATGAAAAGAAAAACTGAATTTAAAATTATGAAAAATGTGGGTAAATGCATCAGATCAATAAAGTGACTCATGTGAAAACCTTGTAAAAGTATATTCTATTGTATGTTAAGTTCAATCAGAATGTTATACCAGGGGCAAATAGTTCACACATTTATAAAGATTTTAAAAACTATTTAAAAGAATTGATGAATATGGAAGATTAATAAATGAAAACACATTTCATGTCATTAAAAATAAGGTATAACCACGACCCTTATGATTTAAAGATATACCTCCAAAGCATTTGGTGGATATTTTAGATGCTACGGGTAAATATAGCATTTATTCAATTCAATAAAATGTGGAGTTCTACAGTACAAATGCTAGGTGATAAGGAAAAAGAAATGGGAAGAAACAAAATTCAATGTAAAAAAAAAAAGAAACATTCCTTTAACAAAATAATGGAAAGCTACCGTACTAAGAGCTATAGGTACTTGATAAAAATAGATGGCTTATAAGAGAGAAGACAGACAATTGGTCAAAAATGTCAAGGTGTAATGTAATGAATGATACAGCTTGGTACGCTATCATTGCATATAACACTGAAATTTATTTGAATTGAAGGCAGGAAAATTATAGGAAAGTAACCTTAGTTCTTCCTTTGGTAATTGTTTATTTTACATTAGGCTCAATAGTGAGGCGGTATGATCATATGAAAACAATACGTTGTGTTTTTAATTTAAAAACAGTGAAATCTTGTATGAGCTGTCTCGGCGCTAGCTGAGCAGGATTAATAACACTGTCAAACACAATGATCCCATATTGTTTTTAAAATTAAACACATCTTGAATTTTCATATTGGAATTTTTTTAAGGGAGGGATTTAAAGCTTAACGTGAACCTCTTTTCAACTAGTTCAAAATCAACTGAGCCCGACAATTATGAAAGCAGAGATGCCTGGGGTGAGGCATAATTTAAAAGCTACCCATTTCCACACAAGAATCAGTGTCCTCCCAATTCTTTTGGAACACCACCAATCAATACACACTCTTGCACACCTTGGAGGAGCAGCCTCTTTCTTTGGAAATCATATTTCAATATCTTTATATACAGTACAAATTAGTCTCTATATACACTACATCGATTCCATCTCTGTCTCCTGTATTTCTGGTATCTCTTCTATTAAAGTGACTACTGAATATTTTTTAATTAGCCTTCCTCTGCTTCTAAATTAGTTTTCTTTCCCAAGTTAAATATCCCTGATTTTTCCCTGGCTGGTGTGGCTCAGTGGATTGAGCACCGGCCTGAGAACCAAAGGGTCACTGGTTCCATTCCCAGTCAGGGCACATGACTGGGTTGCAGGCCAGGTTCCCAGTTGGGGCATGCAAGAGGCAATCACACACTGATGTTTCTCTCCCTCTCTTTCTCTCTCTGTTCTCCTCTCTCTAAAATAAAATAAAAACTTTAAAAACATAAGTGAATAAATATCCCTGATTTCACTAGCAATCAGACATACTTTTGCTGTTAAATATGATCATGTTAGATTACATCTCTGTTTTAGCTTTCAGAAATAATTTTAGAACATGCTTATAACTGAACATTTTTTCCATCTGTAAATCTGTTAAGAATATTTTTATAAAATAATATGATAAAAAGAAAGGAATAAGATAAGTACAGGGAGGATCTTGTGCACATCTTGGGGTATTGGCTTAGCAACTGAAATCAATTCAATTATTAGCTTGCTGAGGACACTGAAACTTAGAGGACACTCTAACTTCTCCAAAATGGAATTAATATTGGGTTTAATAAATGTCTCATTGAAATCTAGATGCAATAAGCCTTTTGCACCTCGCTAATCTACTTGAATAGCAAGATTATCCATAAGGAACACTAAACTATCTGGATATGCTCAGTCATTACTGCAGCACATCAATGCCCTTTGATTCTGAGATCAAATGTCATTCCAAATGCCCTAAAAACAGCCATCACAGACCCTACCCACTTTGAGGTTAACATTGATTTAATCATTTTATCACGGAAGCACAGATTTGTAATGCATTGTTGCAGTGAAGTAGCAAAATACTCGGGGTGGGGGTGGGAGTGGGGGAGCCCCTGAGGTTGTGGCTAGCAAATTGATGAGTTATGCAGATGAACTTTATCCTTTGCAAAATTCATCCAATAGTCTGGCTCTTTAAAAAGAATCCCTCTGCAAGGCTGGAGTTTTCTGATGCATAAAGATGTGTTCTAAAAATGCCAGGGAGGTAAGACTCTCACTGTGGTTGTCAATGGAATACCCTGTTAGTAACCCCCGTGGAAATCACAAAGTTCCCAACGCATTGAGTCATGAAGGTCACCCTGCATAAATCTATTTACATTCATGAGTTGCTACTGCTAACTGCCACCAAGTCAAGCTCAGTTTACAACCCAAGCTGCTGAAATGGCAAACCTCATTGGCTGAAATCACAGCTACTACATTTCACACTTCTTATTTATCTTTAAGAAAGCACAGTATCTATTCAGAAACATGCCCTTGGGTATTTGCATATTTGAAATGACATTTGTTAATCCTCCTATGACTTGAAAAAGGCACTTATTACTGGGTGTATACATTTCAAAGGAAAAATATTGGTTCTAGTCTCTTCTATAGAGACATGACATAGCATATTTGTTTTTTGCAACAATGACAAATTTAAATAACTAGACAGAGAATGGTAATTATTCTAAGCACTGACAGTGAAAGATGATAATATATATAAAAATGTTATATCATGGTATATGCTTTATATATTTTACATCTTGATATTTCATTTAAGCATCATTTATTTTATTTTAAAAACACTATGAAGAAGATATTAATTTCTGAAAGGCTATGGTACTTATTTAAGTTGCACTGTATTTAAGAACTTATTTCTAAAATCTTATTTTAGTGTCATGCCCTTTCAATTTTGGTTTTCTGATTTTCAAGATTACAGATATATAATTTTAAATTAATCACACAATTATTTTAAAACAACTTAATTCTTACTCTGCTATTGAATTTTGGTCTTTACATGTCGAGTTATATCAGCTTTGTTTTAATTGTACAATTATTAACTACCTATAACCCACATAGGAATATCATTTCCTACTGCATTATCTATATCCTAGTTATATTGTATCATCTGAGGTGTATTTTGTTATTTAAAATCAGTTGTGATATAGTGTTTAAATATTCATTGTCCAAACCTATGTTATGTTATAAATTAATATCATGTAAGTAGCTCAAGTTAAATTCCTAAAGAGTCTAGCCTGAAAAATCAAGTTCATGACATCAAGAAAAATACAGGTTAAACAGGAAAAAAGCAATGTGGAGAGAAACAAAACAAGGATTCAAAAGTCAAAGAGCAAGGATAAAAAGAATCCAATACATTAGTGATGGATGCCTCACAAGGATTCAAAAGTGAAAGAGCAAGGATAAAAAGAATCCAATACATAAGTGATGGATGCCTCGGAACTGAAAGAGAGAATAAAACAAATCATCAGAATGTTCAAAGATACAACGAAAATAAAACCATTGACTATAATCAAGGACCTGCAGAGCTGAAGGGCTTAATATATAATGGTTAAGATATGGAATTCTGAGATACAGCGAGTTGTTGTATGGAGTCATGATTCACCTTTATTACTGGTATAGTTTAGGTAAGTCATTAATATTCTTAAACCTTCACTATTCTCATATGTAAATGACAAGTTGAGATTACTTGTCATTATAATGACAACAGTGATGATGTTTCGATTACTACAGGTGTGTGGAACCTATCAATTTAAAATAATAAATATGCTATTTTATATTGAAATTTTCGTATTAAAAATTTTTGGAAACATCCTGTCAGAAAACAAAACCAAAAATAAAACACCACATAATGGAAACTACAGTGAAAGAAATTTTAGGTCTGAACAGTATTCAATTATTTTATATAATAGTATATAATTATTATAATAATTCATGTGACCAAATGACTGCATTGCATGTGCAATAACTATATGATTGAGTAAAAATCACAGGGTTTAGTGTGGTGTATATATATATTATATATACATACATATTTTATATATACACACATATATGTATACACACATTTTATACACACACACACACACATATATATTGCTACCCATGTTTAAATATATGTATCAACGTTTCTTTTGTATATTATATATAAACAATATATATATTTAGAATCCAGAAAAGGTAACTTAATATAAAATTTGACAAAACATTTTAAATTAATGAGAGCTCATTAAATATATAATATAGCCATCTGAAATAAAAAGGTACAAAAGAAACATAATGTCAGTTTACAAGTGATGTAATTCAAATGGCAAACCTCCCAGTAAACCTTAATAATAATTTAAAAACATGTAAAGTAAAACAAGATTTTTTAGTCACTTGTCAAATTAGCAAAGTTTAAAAATTATCTTTAATGCTCAATGATGTTTAAGAAAATAGGTAGTTTAAATTATAAATATTTTCCTTTTAAATGGACACTATTTTTAGAGCAGGTTTAGGTTTCCAGCAGAAGTGAATAGGAAGTACATGGTTTCCACGCACCACCTGCCCCTGACTTGCACAGCTCCCCCAACTGTGACCATCCCGGACCAGTGTCATCCTTCTGTTGCAATTGACGGACTTTCACTGACACATTCTCTCCTAAATTTGTAGTTGATGTTCAGGTTCATGCTCTATACGCTATTGGTATCAAACAGAATAGTTTCACTGCCCTAAAAATCCTCAGGGCTCCGCTTGTTCATTCCTCCTTTCCCCCAACTCTTGTCAACAATTTATCCTTTGATTATCTCCATCACTTTGCCTTTTCCAGAATGTCATATAGTTGGAATGAAATGGCATGTAACCTTTTTAGATCAGTGTCTTTCACTTAGCAAAATTAAATTAAGGTTCTTCTGTATTTTCATGGCTTGATAGCTCATTTCCTTTTAGGATAAAGTAATACTCCATTGTGTAGATGTATCAGTCTATATATACATTCACCTACTGAAGAATATTTGGGTTATTTTCAAGCTTTGGTGATTATAAATAAAACTGTTATAAACACAAAGCTTTTTTTATACTCTTCTGGGTGTGCCTGTGTTTGTGTTTGTAGTATGTGTATTTGTCTTACCACTTGTCGCACTTGCAGACATCTTGACCCTTTACCTTAAAGGTTTTAATTTGTATATTTTAATAACAAGGTCATTCTCTACATAACGAAAGCACATAAATACATGATCCCATCAAGAAATTTGGTTTCACAGAAAGATATATTTTTATACAAAAAAATTTAGTTTTATATAATATAAATTTCACGTTTGAATATCATAAATTCCCCCCTAATTATTTTATAAGGTTTTTTTTTCTGTTTTTGAATACAAGTTTCAGTCAAGGATTACAAAATTGAATTTAGCTGTCATGGCTCTTTAAACTATGATATAACAGTCTCTCAGCATGCATTATTTTATTTCTTTATTTACTTAGTTTAAAGATGTTATTTATTTATTTTTAAAGAGAGGGGAAGAAAGAGAGAAAGAGAGGGAGAAGAAACATTCATGTACAAAAGAAATATTGATACATATATTTAAACATGGGTAGCAATATATGTGTGTGTGTATATATAATATGTGTATACATATATGTATGTGTGTGTATATAAAATATATTATATATGTATATATAATATATATATACATCACGCTAAACTCTGTGATTTTTACTCAATCATACAGTTATTGCACATGCAACACAGTCATTTGGTCACATGAAAATATTTTTCCTTCACAAGCAAATAACATTTGATAGAACATCACTGTCAATATATTTCAATTTCCAGACAAATGTCTTTTAACAGGGAAATAGATGATAACAACATGGACACATTCAAGAATGGCAGCTAAAATAGCTATCGGCACACCAGAAATGTTACTGTAAAGATGTTTCGGGTCTCATTAAATAATTGTAAATTATAATTAGATTTTTTCATCTTTCTACATTTACCAAATTATAGAAAAATTATGCCAAAATTTAAAAGAAAGGTGTTTATGTTCATATATTTCAGTCATAAAGGGAATGTTTGTGACTAAATATAAAATTCCACATGTTTGTTCAACCACCAAAATCCATCCCATATGCCAATAATAACATCTTCAAAATTTCATAGCATGATGTCATTTTCGACTTCTCCACAATGGAGTGTAACAATTGGCTGAATATTGCCAAGCAGTATGAAAACAAACAAGACTTTTTATATATTCTTAGCATAAAACCATGCTGTAAAAATTTTACTATGCTAAATGCTTATTAGAAAATACATTCAAAAACGTGAATTCAAAATGTTATTTGTGGTTGTTTGCAGAACAAATATTATCCTCCGTTACACCATAACCTCTATTACATACTGCATCTATTGTTATTTTGCTAGTATATAAGTGAATATTCTTCAATATTTCTGACACTGAACCTTAAAAATAGACATCATTACTACATATTACTTTCAGCTCAATACATCTAGAAATTTTCATAAATCTGGGATCATTTTAGATCATAGCTACAGAAGCAGAAGTGTTTCACACTTAAGTGTAGTTTGGCATTGCTTCACTTTCTAAAATGTTTATAATGTATACTAGCATGACAGTCAGTTTGTCTGATAGGTGATGCAGGCATCTCCAGTCTTGTTTTATACATGAGGATATTTAAAACCAACTGATAAATGACTTCTTTGAGATCACACAACATAAATAACAGGGCAGGGGTCAATCAGGTCTCCTGACAAGGCAGGCTGCTTTCTAGCTCACTACTCCAGAGACAAGTACACCTCATTCTACACTGGAGCTATTGTTTCAGGCAAGTCCTTAACACTTTCTTAAATTGGTTCAGTAAACAAAGTGTATCAGTGATAGTAATTAAAAAAATAAAAGAGAGAAAGGGTTATTGTCACCTTAAAAAAACACTAGCTGGTTGGGTTTCTATGCTAATTTCTGTTATCAATCTGATTACACCAACTTTAATGCTTACCTGCAGACATGGAGCATGGATTAGTATAGCATCATCGTGTACCACCATTCTCCTGTATAGAATAATAAAAAAACAGTGCGACTCAGCAGGTTAGGCAATGAGCTGGAAACTTCAGGCTCTGTAAATCCTAAACTCTTGTACCTTGGTGACTCCTGATAGTTAAAACAGAAGATTTTAACTGGTTAAATTCCATCTGCAGTTAAATTGAGTCAATTTAGCCCAGTGGGAAAAAAGGGCTATGGTTTGGGTAATGATTGTATCTGAATGTTCTTTCTCCCTTTAGTATTTCTAGTATTCTCTAGACAACAACTAACCTAGTGATGACCTAAGAATCCCCTGTTGAGAGATGATTACAGTTAAAATTCCCTAACAGGAATGACAATATCAATAAGGGTTATGTGTGACAAAGTCGCTCCATCTCCAGCAGATGGCCCATGGTAACAGTTGGTAACAGTATGCTGCTGATCTGATTAATTTCTATAATAAATAATTTTGGAAAACAAATGCTTTCTCTGCATGCCGTGTACTCTAAAACCATTCCTGTAAGCAAAGTTGGGATAATGTGCTCTTTACATTCTTGCTCCCTCCTAAAGTATTATAGCTGCCAACTGAAAACAAAATCAAACCAGCTTTCTTTCACAACAAAAAAATTGGGGGTTCAAAATGTCGATGGTACTAAGATTGAGAAACTATATTGTCAATTATCAAGATGGTCACTAAATTATTGGTATTTTCCCACAAATGTCCTCTTCTCTAAACATGTCAAATGACCAAAAGTGACTCCAAGGTTGAGGACACCTTGGCTCCTTCCATGATGAAGTAGGCATGGACCTGTGATGTAAAGCAAATTTTTGGCATAATCAGTTACACTGCCGCTGCCCAAATTAAACTCTGATGACCACAATGTCTAGTGCAGTCAATGTAATCAATACTCATTATTGCAAGGAAATAAGAATAAGATGAGCTGACCTCAAGGGAATTCCTAGGTTGGCCACACCATGCTAAAGGATTGTTGGCTGGTCTTAGGCAGAGGATTGGTGAGACACTGCAGAGAGATCTGAATCGATTTATTTATCATTCAATTAAAAGTGCTTAGCACCTTTCTCTGTGTGTAAATGAGTGTGTGTGTGTTTTTTAAATATTGCAATAAAGCACACCTGTGAACTTCTAACTACTGTGTGGTTTTCATCTAAAATACATTTTATAACAGTACATAAAAAGCACTTTGTTTTCATTTTATAAATGACAATGAAAAAGACTACATACTCCATTGTGTCTCCAGGTCTCAATAACTGGAAATGCAAATTCCAGTGTAAAATACACTGTAGCAGTAAAGGGGACAATGATTATGACAAAGTGAGCACGAGGTCCTCTATAGTGTATTGAAATAAGAATTCAATTCTACAAGGTGATAGGAACGTGTCAGGGAGACTGTGCATGAAGTTTTCTCTTAGCCACAGTCAAAACCAGTCTATAGAGATTTAAATTCAACAAAGAGTAATGAGAAAATACACTCAGCCCACTGAATTCAGAGCCAAAAACTTTTAAAATCTATTTATATAAGAAATATATTAAAAGAACCAGTTTCACCAGAATAGTGAATTCAGACTGCTTAAAGGTTGAAAACTTCTTCTATGCATTAGAAAACGAGAGGAATAAAGGAATTATTTTTCATCTCTGTACTCAAGGAAAATAAATAATCTTTTTTCATTCAGTTTCTTCACCATGCAAAACTAAACAAATATATAAATGTTGGTGCAAAATTTTGGAGCTTCCAGGTGAAATTTGAAGGAAAGAGGCAGACCACTCCAGGTTGGTAGGTGGCATTTCAATACATGCGGGAACTTACATAAAAGGCTTGTTGTGGGTGGCCACACCTCCCTGACAGAATCTTAAAGAGTTTATATAGACACCTTACCTGGGTTCAGCCACATCTACCAGACACATGGTTTCAAAAACACAGCACTCTTTCCAGGCGGCACCCTTGAAAATGTCTCTTGCTGTGGGAATGGTAGGCAGAACATACATTCCAAGGACAAGATAGGGTGAGGAATCTCCTATGACCTGGGTCCTGCTCAAAGGTCAACCAGTAGTCACTTCTCAATGACCTTCTTCAACAACAGCTGCATTTTTTATACTACAAGTCAACATGAAGCTGACATGAAAATGGAAACTGAAAATACATCAACTAAACTGACTTAAAATAATTCAGGAGAGGTTTACTTCTCAAATAATTTTAGAACTAAAATAGTCATTGTAATTAAGTATTTTTTACCATTTAAACTGCTGATGAAAAGTGATTGTACCTCCAAATTAGTTACTGTACAGTTTGTAAGGCACATTACAAAAAAATTAAACATATAAATAAAAACTCAATGCTACCTATATGTTTATTTACAAAATAATTGGTATAGCAACATATGGTAAGACTAAAAGACTTTTTGTAAGTATGAAATGTGAGAAAAAACAAAAATGTGAAATAGAAACTTAACAATTAATGTTTTATATAAATATTTCTTGATATCCTTGAATTTTCCCTTCCTCCACAATCTGCTTTTGTTCCCAGTACTTTTTTAGCACTTACTTGTTAAATATTTACTATTCTCATGTGATAATACACTGATTTCTTTCATGTCTGTTTCATTAGGTTGATTTTTCTACGAGGAATTAATTTTAGCTTCCAAACACATTCCGATTACAGTGAGTGATGAGCAACAAGACTTAGTGCTAAGATATCAAAATTTACAGATTCTCTGCTCTTGCTTTGGTTTCTTTGTTTAGGCTCCCAGATTTTTAACAATTGTACTTAATGTTAATTTTTATATTATATATTATTTTGTAATATAGTATGCTATCATTTTATATTCAGTGATACACGAACTGCTATAGGTTTAGTCACCAGCTGGGCAGACGAGGAGGTATTGGCCATGGTTTGTAATGGTTGAGAACTGCTGTGTTGTAAATGTTCATATCTCTCAGCAAGGGCAATTCTAAGTTACCAGCATGATATCACTGGACACTGAGCTGGGAAAAGGATAGTACGCACCATTATAAAGCGTTACCATCATACATACAAGGGTTGTCTGGAAAAAGCCCAACGATCTTTCATATAATGAAAATGGTTTGTGTGACATCGGTGTAACATGGCCGCCAAAGAGAGTGGACTGGAATGAGCATGTGTGAACAATAACAGCTTCACTGTCCTAGTCAGTGGGGGTGGTAGACACTGTTGAATGAGCATGTGAACTACATGCCTGTCACATTCAAAATGACTGAGCAAGGAGAGCAATGAATCTGCATCAAATTTTGTGTTAAGCTTGAACATTCTTGCACAGAAACCATTCAGATGATTCAGAAGGCCGCAGCTATGGGCAGCTGAGCTTGGCAGGTTCATCGCAACAATGCACTCACACACACGTCATGTCTTGTGCAGTTGTTTTGAGAAACATCAAATTGCCCAGGTGACTCAGGCCCACTACAGCCCAGATTCGGTGCCCTGCAACTTCTGGCTTTTCCCAAAACTAAAATCATGTTTGAAAGGGAAGAGATTTCAGACCATTGATGAGATTCAGGAAAATACAGTGGAGCAGCTGATGGCGATTGGGAGAACTGTGTGAGGTCCCAAGGTGCCTGCTTTGAAAGGGACGGAGGCGTCATTGTCTTATGCACAATGTTTCTTGTATCTTGTATCTTTTTCAATAAATGTCTCTATTTTTCATATTACATGGCTGGATACTTTATGGAAAGACGTCATATACAATAGACACAAATAACTTCAAAAGCATGAATAATAGTAAAAATGTACTAAAATAATTAGAAATTGGTGAGCTTAGAGTATTTATCACATTTGCTTCAATATACTTAATATAATTTAAAATCTCTAGTATAATGACTATTTTCACAACTGTTTCTCAAAAATGTTTTGGTAAATCTGCAGAGTTGACAATCAACTCTCTAAACCAGCATTAGCTGGCACCAGCACACTGTTGTTTATGTCCAGAACTGCAAGGTGGCTGGTAGTCTGCATGTTCTCTGTTCTGCTACTTTGCCCAAAATATTAGTTCTAATTAAATTTCTAAAAAAATTTTGGCTGATAATTTTCTAAAGGAAAACTTTTTTCAGTGTCAATGGTTCATTTCCCTCTTTACAAAAACAAGCACTCTGCACTTGGCAAGATAAAGAGAATTAATTGAAAGAATCACTTTTTTTTTCAAATTTTAATTAGCTCAAGAATATAAAATTAACCAAGTTCAAGGCATTCAAATCACAATACAGAGAATTTTCTCTTTAAAGGAAAGCTCTTCTCCAGATACTTAACAACTACTATGTATACATTCAGTACTCCAAAGACAATGAAAAGTAATGGCCTTCTTTTGCTAAGTAACTTCTAAAACATATCTCCTTTTTTATTTTATCAAGGTATGTGTTAACCAAATTTATATTTTACTATTTGAAGAGGCATTCCTTGACATTAGACAATTAAATATTACACTGTTAAATATTTTTACCTTAAAAAAGATATTTTAGCCCCAGCTGGTGTGGCTCAGTTATTTGCATGTCACGCCACAAACTAAAAGGTCGCCAGTTTTACTCCTGGTGGGAACATATGCATGGGTTGCAGGCTTAAAACCCTGGTCTGGGTGTGTGCAGAAGACAGCTGGTCAATGTTTCTCTTTCTCATCGATATTTCTCTCTCTCTCTTTTTCCTCTCCCTATTTCTCCCTAAAAAAAATAAAAATAAAAATAAAGATATTTTAAAACATTAGAATCATGAAACCTAGACACATGAAAACAAGGTTGTAAATCATGCATTTGTAAAATGAAACTGAACTTTAATTTATGGTGACATTCTGCCTGGCTTGTAGAAAACAATAATGTGAAATCTTAAATGCCATACTCTCTGGTTCATATCTAGACCTTGAACACTCAATTGGAGATCAGAGGTGAGAAACAAGATAATCAGGATAGTAAAAAATACTTTTATTCAAAGTTGTCATTTATTGAGAGCCATGGGTTAGGCTGTGTCAAGTGCTATATATGTATTTTAAGATTAAATCTTCTCAATGGCCATAGAAAATTGATTTATTTAACTGAAAAATATATTGAGATCCATAAAAGTTGAACAATTTGCCCAAGATCAGGTGATTATAACTGGGAATTTTGCTAATCTCACTTCAAAGTCCATCAACATTTCTGCCTTCTATTCTTATATTTACTTAATATTCTTTATAATTATAGCTAAAGTTTGCCCCAGTCTGGTTTACAATCTCTTCCATTTACTGTTTTTACAAACATTACACTTCATCCAGACCCCTTTGATATATACCTGAAATAGACATGACTTCCACCCACTCTGTTATCTCTACTAGGAATGTCTCCATCTCTTGACTCTTCCCATAATCAATCACATTATCTGCAAATTTCCCTCATCAGGAAAATACCCTTAGATCACCAGCACAGCTATAATCCTCCTATCTTTGCACAATCAATATTCATAAGATTCTATATTAATTGGTTTTATTTACCAGTAGTCTGTAAAGGGTAGCACTTGGACACACAGCATCAGCATCACCTGGGTACACATTAGAAATGTAAATTTTAGCCCAGTTTTGAGTCACTAAATTAGAAACTTTAAAGATGGGGTGCAGTGTGTTTTCCTTTATTTTACATGTCACAGTCTGACATGTAAAGCATGCTTCATAAGGATTATGTCAGGCATCTAGGCAAATTCCATGTCCCCCATATGTCCTCATAGTTCAAAATGGTTCCAAGTTCCAGACATTAGTTTAAGGAAGGTGGAAGGATGAGCATAAAGAATGGCTCTGGTAGATAATATATGGAGGATTTACTAACATCTTTTTTGACCTGAATTTAGTCATATGACCCCATCTAGATGTGGAAAAATCTGTAAAACACAGTCTTCATTCATTAGATAGCTGCATTTGCAGTTGAAATTCTGATAAAGGGGAAACAGATATTGGGAACAGCTATTAGTCTATAACATAAGAACTAAGTGCTGTTAAGAAAAAGACTAAAATTAAAGATATAATTGATTTCAATATGCTAAAAGTTAGTATTGATATAATTTCCTTTTTAAGCTTTGCTGACACAATAAAACTAAGATTTCTGAAAAACCTGAGGCTATATCTAAGAGAGACAACAATAAATATAAACCAAAGCGTTCTTTATGGAGAAAAACATGTACTTTAAGTAATAATCATAATATTTAATCTTTCCTTTAGTACAATTTGAAGTCTAAGACTAAAATATAGAATGATAAATTGCCCAAAATTTTGTATAAATGCATACTCTTATTATAATAAGAAATAACCATTGGAAGTTTAATGTTGGAAAATAATATGGCCAGGTTTAAATATATCAGGAAACTAGCCAAAAAGAACATGAAACTCACCCTGATTTGGCACCCTCCTAAGACTAACATGAGGCTTTTCCATGCACATTTAGCACAGCCTTTGGCACTGTTATGATTAAGTGTTACACAATTCATGATGTAACACCAGTGTCTAAGAAAGAGAAAAGAAAGGAGAACTTCTGTGTACCTCTTGGGACACTGTTTGCAAAAAATGCAAAGGCCATTCCTGTCTAAGCCTCTGATGAAAAGTAGAAATGGCAAACAATGAGAAATTTTTTTAAGTAAGGAAATACAAAAAAATTCTCTAAATTTTATTACATGAACTAGGAGTATACCACGGGGCAAAAATGTAGAGTTCTGGGAAACACCAGTTGCCTTAGTGGAGAAAATTTCTGAGACTCTTGAATATGCTAACATGTATTATCTTTCACCATGAATGTGTGTTGATGACATGTTCCTCAAATTATCTAAGTTTAGAACTTTCTTGTTCAGAATAATTACTAAAATTAGAATTTGAGGCATCACCTTTTCAGAAAACATTAGCTTATGGACTTCATGTATCACTGCTGACCACCTGTGTTACCTCAGTTTACTTGAGTTCTCAAATGAGAGCTCTGCCTTCTGCTCCTCAGAATACCTTCCTTCATGAATGTCCCTCTTAAGACCCTCTCTTACACATTTCACTATATGCATAATTTTATTTGTCAATTAAACCTCAATTCTTGCCTCATCTCATTCCTACTAACCTCCTAATTCTTTTTCAGTATTTTCCTGAATAATTGTTGTTAGGACTATATGCACTACCTAACTATATTTTTTTCTTAAATGAAGATGTATTTCATAAATGTTCAAAACTTGAATGCAGGAGGATATAAGTGAAAGTCATGGAAATTATACAGATAATTTGAAGATGTGGCCTGACTTAAAACTAAGTGGGAAGTTAGATGTCACAAGCAAAATATATATATGCAGAATATTAAGAGTAAAACACAGTTTCTAATTCTCCTTGGGACATCAAATATGATAAGGGTATGTCAGAAAGTGAATTATGAGGAGTGTGTGTGCACACTTGGCATGGTTCCTCTGTCTAGCTTCCATTATAAAGATTATGTTTTCTGATTTTTTACCATCACTTGAATTTATGACATGAAAAAACCCACAAATTTATAATGCAAACTTGAAGAATGAATTGCATTGATAAAATGTGGGCTATGTGTAATAAGAACTGAAGAATAACCAAAATGCATTAATGAAATTTAGTTATTGATCAAAAGCCTTAAGTTGTTTATTTTTAAGTATACTGGTTTACCCAGCAGTATCTGAGTAATTAACGTGGACCCAACACTCTATTAGATATTAAGAAAAGAAGATGAGGAAGCCATAACCACTGTCCACAAAGACTCCTTAATCCAGTATATATTGAAGGGTGAGGGGAGTTACCAAGTATTAAGCTAAAGTAATAAAATGTGACAAGGTTGATATGCTGATATAGTGGTGATCTGAACAAATTACTGGAGTACTGTACCAGTAGGATTTTTTTTTTTTTTTTTTTTTTTTTTAACTGAGGCAAGGAAGGAGATCTGGGAGATTTCACAAAGATGGCAGCATCTGAGCTAGGACTTGAAAAAACACTAAAGATTTACTCTCTGAGGAAGAGATGAAATGAGGCACTATGAGTAATGACTTGGAGGGAAAACTGTGAGTGAAATCACTGAGAAGGGCAAGCAGAGCAATAATCTAGCCAAGTCTCGAAACATCATAGTGTTTTACCTTCATACAGATGTATGTGAGAGTGAATGAATGAATAAGTGGAATAGAGACGGGAGGTGATTGAGAGAGGAGGAGGGTTGCTGTAAGTAACATTTGGAATATGAAGGACTTCATGGGCCATAATTGTAACACTTGCTCTAAAATCAATGGGACACCCATATGCAAAAAGAAAACAAAAGAAAAGAGCAGAGAAGGAAAGAAAGAACCTAGACACAAGCTAAATACCATACCTAAAAATCAACTCTGGAATGTGTACATAGACCTAAATTGTAAAATATAAAACTATAAAACTTCTGTAACAAAACAAACAAAAAGTGTATATTGCTTCGGGTTTGGTTGTCAATATTTAGGTTCAACACCAAAAACATAATCAATGAAAGAAAAAGTTGGTTAGTTTGACTTCATTAAAATTAAAAACATCTTCTCTGTGAAAAACACTGTTAGGAGGGAAAAACGATCAACCACAGCTTGGGGGAAAAGTTACAAAATATATACATGATAAAAACATACATCCAAAATACACAAAGAACAGTAAGTATGTGAAGTGAGGGTATATTGATTAGCTTGATTGTGGTGAACATTTCACGATGTATATCTATATCAAAACATCACATTATACACTTTAAATATATATAATTTTACCTGTCTATTTTACCTCAATAAAACGAAGAACAAAAATAAAAATACACAAGGAACACAAAATTGAGCATTCAGAAAACAAACAATCTAATTTAACAGTTTAGAAGATCTGAGCACACATCTCACTATAGAAAGTATACATGCTGATGGCAAATACACCTTATAATCAATACTCATCATCATTTTTCACTAGAGACATGCCAATTAAAATAACGATGTAATACCACTACATTCTTGTAAATGGAAAAAATATTTTTATATCAAGCTAACAATACAAATAGCTCATGAGAATGCAGATCAACAGGACCTCTCAATGATTTTTGCTGAGAAAGCAAAAGAGTTCAGCCACTTAAGAAGATAATGGGAAATTTCTTAGGAAGCTGAACAAGTCTGGAGAACACCAAGATTTTGGGAGTTAGACGAAGTGAAATTAGTAGCATACACTGATAACCAATATGTTCATAGTCAACCTTCTTGCTCCTTTCTAACCTTGAGATCAGACAATGGTCCCAACAGCTATTAAGCAGGAAGAAATTTATTATTCAGCACCCCAAAACCACAATGTATCTGTCACAGTCATAAAATAGCTGTGACTGAGCCCAGAGCCACACAGCCTCTGCCAATCCCCAGTGCCAGTATGATAAAGGCTCCTTGTCTGGCCTTTACGTAAAGCGATATGATTTTTCTGTGAGCCAGTATCCCTGGTTGTACCTGAGTGGGAGAATCTAAACTAGACTATCACTTATCTGCTCCATAGTAGAAACAGAACATGGGAGACAGAGGGATTAGTTCATTTATTTGTATTTTTGTTTGTCTATAGGCCTCAAGTGCATTCCAGAACCTATCAAAATGTAAACAACATGTTCAAAAATATGATCGGCCAAAAATAACCGATATCCTTATCCAACTATAAAACATAGAAGGAGAGTCATAGAGAGATAATCATAACTCTGAAAATAGAATTGAAGTAAAATATCATTAATTTGTAGTGAGGGTGGATAGCAATCATTTGCAATTTTTGCTAGAAAAATATGGAAGCCAGTAGTAGGGATGCATGAAAAAGATGATTCAGTGCATTCAGTGGAAGACAGTCTAAAATTCAACTGAAAAAAAAAAATCCCTTTAGAATCTGTACATCCACCTGCTCAAAAACTGGAGCCCAAATTAGTAGAATATATATATTCTACTAATTGCACGCACACACACACACACACACACACACACACACATATATATATATATATATAATTACATATATATGTAATAGGATCAATTACACTAATTTTATTAAGCATATCAATGCAGCTAAAGAAAGCAAATCTATACTTCGGTGTTTCTTAATTTTAAACAAAAGCACAGAAATCATATTGGCAGAATAGTGTAATTTTTGGCAAACTAACATGCATAAATCAATTTTACAGCTGAAAACTAATCTGATACACTTTAATATACTCATTGGATAAGGTAACACTCCTTTGAAATTTACACAGGTCAGTGTGGACCCATCACTAATTTATTTTATAGTTTCATATGGCCATGCTGTAACTTCAAATTTTTTGAGTTAAGATAATGAGCATTTTTAATAACCAAAGAGAAATATCTCTTGATACAATTGTTGTTAGAGATGTAAGGGGAATAAGTGTTTAGAAAAATAGTTGCATTTATTTCCGGTAAGTCAATGTTTACTGGTGCATTTCACTTAATGTGAGATCTTGCACCATTGAAACCACAGTTTCCATTTACATCTCTAATCTAACATGGAATATTTAAAATATTTAACTGCCCTTTAGGGGGTCAGATATATCCCCTAAAAATGTACCACTTATCCAGAATTATTGGGCTTATACAAAAGTGTGGATAATGAAGAACATGTAATGCAGCTAATATATAAAAACCTCTGCAAAGTCAGAACGCATACACCACTGGAATTACATCATAAAAAGTATCCAGCTCAATGTTAGCTCTGAAAAATTCCATTTTCACTGTTATAAATAAAACCATATGGTGATGAGGGAGGCAAAGCCATGTGGAATTGTGGCTTTGGGACCCCAAACCTGTGATGAATTAGGACCAAATCACTCACCTTCCAAGGCCATTAGGAAATCTTTATCTTTGGTGTGGTTAGATAAGGTCCATCATATCTATGCTGAATTAGACAATTTCCATGTAAATAATAATTTAGTGGATCCTAACTTAACCCTCTTAACTTAATTCTCATGCCCAACTATTTAATGGTCAGTAACCTTGGGTCAAACTTCATGCCTTAAAACAAACAAAACAGCAGCAACAAAAGCAGCTTCAGTAGTTACGTCTTATCCAGCTCACAGTAGATGATGCTGGGATAGTATGAGGAGGAGGTTTTCACTCAGAAGGTTCAGAAATGCTAAAGAGAGCTGCCCTGCCTTCTAAACCAGGAAGTAACAACAGTTCATTTTAGATTGAGAACACTATCACTTTGTCAAGTGTACTCTTTTTTCAAAAGAGAAATTAGCTCCAGACATTCTGTTAAGACTACTATAACAATTAAGCTAATAAAAGAAGCAACTAAATTACTTTTGTTCTTCTGAATCACTGAAATAGCAAAGTGAAGAGGACTTCCAGAGAAGCTGAGACTTTTTCCAGTAAAACAAATTTAAAGCCCTAATCCATAATATTAAGGCTAAACTTGAATATATGTGTTCCTTAAACTTCTATAAAATACTTCCAAAAAACCTTTTCTTTAATTTACAGAAAGAAAAATAGCCACAGATAATGTCAAATTTAAACAAAAATATTTTCCCAATATTTAACTTGAGAATACAATAAAGAAGGATACTGTTAAAAAAAATTTACAATAAAAATAAGGAATATTATTTAAGGAAAAAAACTGAAATTCAGAGTAAGCAGAAACAACTTCTGGCACTTAATAGTTATTTTTTAAGATGTCAGTAACTTACAATTTATTATCAAACATTAGAATCCCACTCTGCCCGGTATTTTATGATATTTTTATTTTAAAAATTTCCTCTCAGTGTATGGTCATAAAATTAAAAATAGGAAATTTTTACAATATTGGAATCACATGTTACACACACTTCGAACCAATTGCTTTTTTCCATTTCCAAGTTTTATCCAAGTAGTAAATGCACCTGGTAGAAATAACATTTTACGGACGGGTTTATAATACATCCGCACCTCGCAAACACAAGGCCAGTTGCCCTGTAGGCACTATGTTCAACTGTTTTCCCTCTGAGTGTCTTCTGGTAGTTAGCTCCTTAACTTTAATAACCAACATAAATTTTTATTTATCAATTTTGTCATTTTAAGGTTTTTTTTTAAGAAAATGATTAACTCACACAATCCCCTCTCCCTTCTCAAAGTTGGTATTTTAAATTCCACTTCTTGCTCCATCAACTTGACCTAATTGTTTGTTTAGTTGCTCTTTATGTTTGATTATAAAAATAAAGTGCCTCAATCCTTTGACATATTTTACTTATCCTATTTCATTTGTCATATTTTTAGTTATACCTTTAATTTTAAATTGTCATAATCGATAGATAACATTCACATTCTCTCTTCTAGTCATATTTTAAGTGTTCTGTATTTTCGTCTGTAGATTCACCTCAAAAATTGAAAGCAAATAAACAGCACTGTCAGGGAAA
The DNA here is from genome assembly GCF_987537825.1 of Furipterus horrens. Lineage (NCBI taxonomy): Eukaryota > Metazoa > Chordata > Mammalia > Chiroptera > Furipteridae > Furipterus > Furipterus horrens. The sequence continues at coordinate 16,792,947 of NW_028327177.1, read as the reverse complement.
ATATTTACTCCCCGCTGTTTTCATTTGGAAAGGCCTTCTCTAAAATATTGACTGCTCTCTAGCTGCGCACCAAGGCAGAAATGATTTATTTGATAGGCAAGTCTGAAACTTGCTAAACACAGTCCTTCCTGTTTTAGTTTGTTCAGGCTGCTATAACAAAAATACCATAGGCCAGGTAGCTTAAATGTGCATTTCACACAGTCCTGGAGGATAGAAATATGCATTTGGAATGCTATCCAGCCTTAAAAGAAAAATAAAAAAAAGGAAATCTTGCAATGTGTTACAACATTGATGAACCTGGGAGACATTATACTGAGTGAAATAAGCCAGTTGCAGAATGACAAATCCTGCATGGTTCCACTTTTATGGCATATGTAAATTAGTAAAACGCATGAAGGCAAAAAATACAACTGTAGTTGCCAAGGGGAGGGGGAGGGTCATGCAAGACGAATAAGTTCTAGACATATGCTGTACAATATTCTGCTTATAGGTAACAACACAGTATTACACACTTAAACATCTGTCAAGAGGGTACATTTCGTATTAAGTATTCTTACCACAATAATTTTTAAAGTTCTTTAGATACTAGAAAAGCATAAATCTGTACATCACAAAGGGTAAAACTTTACTATAGGCAAACTTAAAAAATCAACCAGAATGTTGGCGATCTCAAGGTGGAGTACACACTGTGGCAAACAAAGTTAATTTTATTATGAATATGAAACATAATTGTGCTCAAGGGAGTGACAATATAAAAGGAGCTGAGTGCAGAAACTTTGGAAAATAATGTTTTCACTGAAAACTGTAAGACTAGAGACAAAGAAAGTGCAGACCAACATTGTACTTGCAAATTTGTTTTTTCACAAGGGTGAACATTAACAATTCTGAAAATTCTTTATGTGGATATGTGGTTAAACAAATAAATGAATGGATGTTGGAGACTGGAAAGTAGGTTTCTGCTGTTGGAGAGGGAAGGTAGAGGTAAGCAAGAAAGGATGAAAAGAATCCTGAGGTACTGAGCTGGAGTCAGAGACACTAGAATAAGTGTATGTTTCTGAATATACATATACAGGTGAAAACATACAGAAATAGTCATGGGTTCATGGATTAGTATACCGATACATATTACCAGCTCTATATGCTGAGAGGACTAGAAGTAATGACATTCCAAGGAGTAACAACACATTTATTATCCATATGTGGATAATGCTCCAATAAAAGGAACCAGGGCTCCTTGAAAAAAAGAAAGTACCAGGGATAACACAAAATGAGCCTGGAATATTCTGTGATATCAGAAAGTAAGTAAGGCTCAAACACACACACACACACACACACAAGATGGGACATCTCAAAGATATACTGTGGCCAACTTAAAAGAGCTACCTTTAGTCAAAGCTGAAATTTAACAAATAAATAACATAAAATACAATATAAATGTATGTGTATTCATAATATAATTAAATGATTGAATAAAGAGATAAATAAAAGAGGAGGGATATAAATCTTCCTTACAAAATAATTTATATCGTCGTCGTCGGCAGCCGTCCGTCTCGAGAGACGATGGTGTAGCTTCTTAACTATCTGCACCGCCGAGAATGGCTGTGCAGTCCGACTCGGGAGTGACACGGTATCTGTCTCCTCCAGTGTTGAATCGACATCTTGTGATGACGCTGAAGCTACAGAGCCTGGGCAGGGTGATATGGAGGGTCTGCTGTTGCCCATGCAGCAGACCCCCCCTCTCTTCGCAGCTGAAGGGTCCAAGGGAAAGACGGAGTCAATACAGCTTGGCTTCAGGTGCACCGCAGGAGTTGCCGGTGTTGACTACAACGTCAAACTGCCTTAGGGACTCCGGCTCCGGATTTTCTGTCGGGGTTTACTCCCTTAGCCTTTCCGCTGAAGAGGTATGCCGCAAGGCAGCGGAGGTTTTTTGGAGTCAGAGTTTTTATACACCTGAAAGTAACATTATATTGTATGTCAACTGTAACTGAAAAATAAAATAAAATAATTAACAAATGGTAATGACCAAATGTGGGTTTCTTAGTTTTGACAATTGTCCCACAATAATGTAAATGACAAAAATGAGGTGAATTGGATGAGGAGGATATAGCAACTGTGTTCAGTATCTTTGCAACTTTTCTGTAAATCTAAAATTACTTCAAATAAAGTGTTTATTAAAAATAGATGATGAAATACAGGATTTGGGGCAGAAGTTTTAATCTTCACTAGGTTTCCAGAAACAATAAATATAACTTCAGGTGAAGGTTCTGCTAAAAATAATTCTCTTGATTGGGGGAAAAAATGTGAAATGGAATCTCTTACCAAGGTGGCAAATTTCATTGACCTAAGAGATTCCCGTAGCAAGAGGCAGTGGAAACAGCACTGTGTACTAAAAACCCTTGCTCACAAGCAGTTGTCATTAGTCAGCTAGCTCCCAAAGCAAACACAGCACTACAGCTCAAGGAAAATTGAGAATTATGGAGAAGATGGAAAGTCAGAGGTTTTAATGAAACTCTAAAAAGGAAAATTCTCAAGGTCTCCACTATTGCAAATTTATAAACTTTGCAAGAAAGCAGCCAAGTCTCAATGGCCTGTCATAAAAAGGAATCCTATAGATAGTTAAATTTTATCTCCAGATATAGGAAACACACAGGGTCAATGTTAACCTCCCCATTGGACATATATCATAGGGACTCTGAAGCACTGGTTCATACAGGCTGGTGCCTTGGTCAAGAGAAATGGAAGTTTTTTCCACATTTCCTATTCCTATCTATACCCCAATGTTTTTGCTGTGACCTTTGACAGCACTGAGTACTAGTAAGCTAAGCATAGATCCTATAACTTGAACTGGGATAACTACTGTAGTTGCTAGGCATGAACTACATTTTGTGCTAATACTGTGATAAGCCATCATATCCTAGTAACTCTTGCTCTCTCTCTCTTTTTTTTTCCTAACTGAGGCACATGAATTATTTGAAGTTTATTTTCTGTTAGTTCTAACCTAAGAACAGAAGACTGATAAAGGTCTCTGTAGAGATATCTGACTTTATCAGCATGTAAACCTAAATATTTTACTTTTAAATTAAAACTTAGGGGGCTTCTGGACCTGAAGATACTGAGTCCTCAAACTCCAAGACCGGGAAAGCCCTACAAGAGTATTATTTGACTTCCAACAGGACTACAAATTCTGCCTAGTATCTAGGGGGAAATCTTGCCATTTTCTGACTGGGAGAAAAGTGCTGGGCTTCCAGCAAAGTCCCTTTCATATCTCCTGTTACAGCCTGTGCCTTCAGGAAATAAGACTCTAATGAAGGTGGCTAAGACAGGGTGTTTACAAAGAAGTAGCCTTGGAATCAACATCTCTGGAAGGAAAGGGAAGAAAAGAGAACTGGGTAGAGAAAAGGCAGTTTCATAGCAACTCTACAGGGAGCTCAGGATTGAAAATGTCCTATGGGGTCTGTCATGCATTGGGTCCAAATGACTGGCCTTCTATACCTGCACCGCAACCACTGTTGTGGGCTTCACTGAGAAGAGGGTGACCAGGGGTAAGGCAGCTTCTGCAGCAGAGGGAACCCCGAAGGAGCTGACACCTGAAGGCTGACTGTCACCAGACTGCCCTCCCTTAAGCCAAAGCAAAACAGTTTTTTCCTCCAAGGCACACCTGGACCTGTACCTACCACGCAGCCCAGTGCTCAAATCCTACTTTCTTCTTAGAAATTTCCTTTATAAACTGAGTCCCATGTTTAACTACTGGTATTTTACATGCACCTAATGTTCATGAAAATGCATGTGCCGCACTCTATTAAACCCACAATTCGTTGAAGCTATAACTTTGGGTGGTAATTGTTGATTTGTCATTATAGACATACCCTGAAGAGCATCAATGCACCGAGGCCTTATTTCATAACCTCCATAATGCCCAGCACATTGCTTTGCCCTGCACTGAAATGTAATATTTGCAGATGAGGCAATATAAAAGAATTAACACATCTGTAAATTTAAAAAAAAAAACACCCAATTTGCAAGGTCTAGTCTTGTCAATTACCAGCTCTGTTATTTATATTTCTTTCCATGCCTGAAAAAAGTGCTAAAGAACACTAAATAAGAAATATAATAAAAAGTGCCTATTCTGTTTATGATGCAGGGAATTTTGATGAACTAATGATATAATGTATAATCGCTAACCACTCTTCAGAGCCTCCTGTGTGCCAGGTACTGTTAAAGAGCTTTGAATGCATTCTCTCATTTAATCCTTAAAACAAGGTACCATTTTTACAGGGTAGGAACTGAGGGAGATGAAATGATTTTCTCAACGTTATATGCCTAGTTGGTATTGGAGCAAGAATGTGAGATCAGACCGGCTCTTACTACATTGTGCTGCCTCCTCGTAAGTACAGTCACGTCCCTTAGCAACGGGACACATTCTGAAAAATTCCTCATTAGGCAGTTTCATCACTCTGTGAACTTCACAGAGGAAGATGGCATACTCCTTCACAGCAAACATTTTTATAAGTAGAAAGAGCACATTCTAAAATAGCAACAAAAAGTATAGTATAGTAAATATGTAAACACAGCAACATAGTCTTTAATATCATTATGAGGTATTATGAACTGTACATAAGGGGATATGCTACACTTTTATACAAATAGCAGTGCAGTAGGTGTCTTTACACCAACACCACAAACACGTGAGCAATGTGCTGCACTACGACAATAAAGATGACCACACTGTCACTAGGCAATAGATATTTTGCAGCTTCATTATAATCTTATGGGAACACAAGGGTGTATGTGGTCTGTCACGGACTGAAATGTTGTTATACGGTGCATGATTGTATTGTTCTTTACATTCTGAACGCACCAGTGTTAATTATCATTGGACTCATGTATATCTACTTGATATTTTATAATCATTGTACACATTATAAAGCAAAATTATATATGTCCATTAAAGCATTTATTTTCAAAATGTATTAAGCTCCTTATATGTGGTAGGTGCTTATTAAGGTGCTGGTAGTAAATTAGTAAATAAAATAGTAATCCATTTTCTCATGCAATTTATATCCAAGTTGGGGAAGTAGACAATAAGATAATAAGTAAGTAAAATGCACATTATGTTTAATAAATTAGAAGTGAATGCTTCACAAAGTAGGAAAAGGGTTACATAATATTAGTGTGTGAACTACTTGACAGAGAGACCATAGACCCTCAGTGAGTTGAATTTTGTGTAAAATTTTTTAGCAAAACTTAATTGTTCATTCAGAGCCTCACATAGATCTTAGCATAAAGTAGATTCTCAATTAATGTACATCTTTTTAGTGTGAGAAACAAAAGAAAGAAGATACCTCAAGCATACCTGCAGATGTAATGACCATATATAACAGCATTTATTGGGATTACAATTTATGGTAATTATTTTGTGTAAAAGAAACAATTTCAAACAGGTGCAAGTTTTATCTTTTAAGCAAATTTAAGCAACAGGAAAAAATATCACTTCATCAAAAATTTTACAAATATAAAAGTTTTAAATTACACACTTTATCATAATTTGTTCCCAAATTATATGACTCATACATAATCTTTCTTTATTTTGTTTTATGTTTAGCAATTTACTCTTCTCCTAATGTTCAAAACTGTAGGGAATTGCTGACTATACGATCAAACCTACAATTTGTATTTTTAGATTATTGTTTTCTCTCTATTTGAGTACTTTCTCCATTTATTTTCATGACTGTAATATGCATTGTACAATTACACTAACAACTGCTATCATTTCTATAGTGCTTACTTTTGCTAAGTACTGCTGTTTCCTTTTACGTGTAATTTCTATTGTATCTCTTACAGCAATGCTAAAATGTAAGTATTGTAAGTATCCAATTTCACACATATAGAAACTAAGGCACAGAGTGGCTGTATAAAGAATCAGGGAGTGTCAACTAATTTGTTCCAAGACACCATCATCTGAGCTATTATATTAATCTGCTCTTCTTTTAAAAAGTCCTAGACAACTTTCAATTTCAGGAGATTGATGTATGTTTTATTGAGGTTAGATAATATTTTCTCACCAAGTTTCCTTTTTTCTTAAAAAGTAGCATTTTACAAGTCTTATATATTCTAAAGACACCTGCTAAAACAACAGAAATATTTCTTTAACAAACTCTGGTTCTGAGAAAATGAAATTCACGTACCTCACCCTGTTTTCCTCATTGAATGCAACTATAAACCCCAGATAGAATGCACCGAGACCTCTGAAAGCTAAGTGGTAGCAGCAGGAAGAGAAATGGAGATCAGAACTTGGTTTCCTTGAAATAAAAGTGAGTTTACTTTTTTCCCTTTCTTTTTCTTCCCCAAAGGTGGTTAAAAACCAGACATGTGCACTGGACACTGATACAAGAAATTCCAAGAGAAATTCTAGCTCTGGTCCAAGTAGCAGGAAGGGCTTTCTCTATGATTTGCAGAGAGTGAAAAAATCCCATTTATTTTCACCCTTTCCTACCACCCCAACACCTGGCAAAATGCTAACAGCCAGGAGAGTGCAAAGCAGCGATTAGGGGTAATTATCTTAAAGAAAGGAGGAGAGAATCTTTCACTCTGACAGAAGAAACTATGGTCCAGAGAACATCAAAAAAATTCCTGCAGCTTTTTTCTTTCTCTGTCCTCACACTACAGTCAACAGAAAGTGCACACCAGACCAAGGACACTCAAAATATAAACTGAAGTGAAAAACTAAAAATAAAAAAAAGTAATTAATACAAAAAAAGTTATAATGGATAAAAAGAACAAAAATGAAAGTCAGTGTAGTAAACTAAAACAAATTAATATGTTGGTAGTAAAAATATTAAAACCTATAAATATAAATGATTTAAATATACCAAATAGAAATAAAAATAATCTGACTGGATTTTTAGAAAAATTATTATTTAGATGCTGTTTACAAAAATGCACTGTAAATATGAGCTAGAGGTATGTTTAAAAGGATGGAGGATGATATATCCTGAAAACTCTAATTATAAAAACAGCAAAATGGCTCCGTGAATAACAGACAAAGCAAACTTCAGAAAAGGAAAAATAACCATGGACAAAGAAACATTACATAATAATAAAATGGCCACATCATCAAAAAAGCATAGCAATCTTAATATGTACGCACTTAAGAGCTTCAAAATATATGAAGCAAAACTGGTAAAACTGGAGATGAAAAAATTCACAATTACAGTTGAACACCTCAACACTCTCTCGGGAATCAACAGAACAAGTAGGCAGAAATCAGCAAAAATATAGAAGAACAAAACTAAACATCACTTACCAATTTGATCAAATGACATTATAAATACTCCAAAAATAACAGAAAAGTACACACTTTTCTTCAGTGCACATGCAACATACAACAAGATAACCGTAGCCCAAGTCATGAAACAAATTACAGTAGATGTAAAAAAATGAAAAATACAAAGTATGTTCTATGACCAAATATTTTAAGAGATTAAAGAACAAATAGATTAAAAAGATAATTGAAACTCAAGAATTAAACATACATTTAAATAGCCCATGGATCAAGGAAGAAGTCTCATAGGAAATTGGAAAATACTTTAAAGTAAAAGGAAATTATGAAAAACTCAAAATTTGGGGGATACAGTTAAGCAATATTTAGTAAGGAAATTATAGCTTCTAGGCTTATACTATTTAAAAAGGTCTCAAATTAGCACTCTAAGTTTTGCCTAAGGGAACTAGAAAAAAAATACAAAAAATCAAAGAAAGAAGAGAATAATAAAGAACATAAATTAATTCAATAGGAAACAGCAAAACAGTAAATTAACACAAACAAAAATAGATTCTTTTTAAAAGAACTAATAAAATCAATAAATTTCTAGTCATACTGATAAATTTAAAAATTAGAAAAGAAACTACTCATAATAGTTTAGTTAAAATACATCTATGCATATTAATCTATATTTGTTCTAATCACATTCATTGTAAATCAGCCCACATTAAAAATATCCAAGTAGGTATCCCATCGAGATGTAGGCATAGGTAGATACATTTCACCTCCTCGCACGACCATAGAAAGAATTACGACCAGATCTCAAAAACAAGTAACAACAAGAACCATCAGAAAATCAAGCTCTATGGAAGTCCCACAACCAAGGATTGAGAGAACCCACATTCATCCAGACAGGTAGGAGGCATGGAGTGGCAGAGACAGGGCAGAGAAGTGGTGGGGCTCAGACAAACAGTGGCAGTGGCAGTGGTGGGACAGATGGTCCCACATTCACGTATAGTCACGTGTGGTGGATAAAAATTGGGAGGAATAACCTGGGATCAAGCAATCCCCACCCCAGACCAGACAGCACAGCCCAAGTTCCAGCACCAGTAAGATAAACCCCCTTCCTTCTGTCTGTAAAAACCAGTGGGAATTGGGGCGGAGGAAGAAACTGTGAGATTTTTGTCACTTAAAGGACCCTCGAGGTCTTAGAACATATGCGAACTGCAGGACTGTTAGCTGATTCCTCAAAAGAAACTCTGCAGGCAAGAAGGGACTGGCAAGAAGTGCTCAAAGTGATGAAAAGCAAGGACCTACAACCAAGATCACTCTATCCAGAGAAGCTGTCATTTATAACGGAAGGTCAGATAAAGTGCTTCCCAGACAAGGTAAAGCTAAAGGAGTTCATCATCACCAAGCCATTGTTACAGGAAATGTTAAAGCGACTTATTTAAGAAAAGGATCAAAACCATGAGCATTAAAAAAGCAACAAATTCACAACTATCAACAACTGAATCTAAACAAACAAACTAAGCAAACAACTGGAACAGGAACAGAATCATAGACATGGAGATCATTTGGAGGGTTATCTGCTGGGAGAGGTAAGGGGGAGTATAGATGCAGGGGTTGAGAAGCATAATTTGTAAGAACAAAATAGACAGGGGGAAGTTAAGAACAGTATAGGAAAGAGAGAAGCCAAAGAACTTACACGCATGCCCCATGGACAAGAACTAAGGGGGGATTGTTGGAGGGAAGGGGGATACTGGGCGGAGAGGGCAAAGAGGGAAAAATTGGACGGTAACAGCATAATCAATAAAATATATTTTAAAACTAAAAAATAAAATATGCAATGTAAAGAATAAATATCTACAATAATTAAGCTAAATATTAAAAGTTGAATTCATCAATTTCCTCACAAATGATTTATCAGTGTACCCACCTATGCTGCCAAGACATTCCTTTCTAATGGAGCAATGGAATAAAAATTATAATGGAAAATCTTACAGAGCAATAAGCTTATAAAATTGAAAAAGACATATCATGCAAGGTTTAATGGAAATTTTAGAAGTTAAAATACTGTCACAGTGATGTTTCTACAAAGTTTAACAAGTGAAAACCCTTCTACATGGAAGTACAATAAGGTTTCATCTCTTACAAACTAGTACCACACATATTCACAAATAGTGGTTGGCTGTGCAATCTTACAAAATAAGTAATCTTAACAGCTGGCCATTGTTTGAAAGATAGATGAAATAATTCATTCTGTTTCATTCAGCAATAGTACTCCTCTGAGTAAAATTGATAAGACAACAAGATATTTGAAAATTAACTGTACAGCAGTGACTGCAGCCAAGCAATTTTTAAATTCAAGTAAGAGAAACCCCCTGGGCAATAATAATACATTCCTAGATGCATAAAATTATTGAAAATAAATTTTAAAAGTTTGTATTTAGAAACCTAAAAAGTAATTTTATTGAAAGAAATGCTTTTCCAATGTCATCACTGTATAATAAATGAAACGTGAAGAGGGGAATGGTTGTTTAGCCAAATGAGCTTATAGGCAACTTTTCAAAATGCGTACCAGGTATTTTATCAATTCATTGTATTTTTCATCAAAAATAGTCATCACAAAACTGAATGATAGACTCCATAAGTCAGTTATTTTGTTGTTAGCATTATTAGTAAGTTTGAGCAATCTCTCTTTGTTATATTCCAGGTAGGTCATTGTACTTCATTTTTGTCTGGAAATTATTCAGTTTATCGGTTTATGAATTTTATTTTAGGAATGTCAAATAACATTACATTTATTTATTATAAAAATAATTATTTAGGCTGACAAAATTAAGAACTATATTGTAATCTCACAAAAAAGAGCATATTAATGTAATTTTAAATATTTTCTAAATTGTATAATTTTAAGTCTCATTAGAAGATAAACTTTTGTTTCCTTAATTAGTTATATAGATGAATTTTTTGCATATATTTAGGTGTTTGTATTTTTCTCTGGATTATTCTTGCTGTTCATTACATATACTTTCATCAGTGAATTTGAGTTTTATTTATATCTATTTATAAGTACTTTGTGTATTATATATGTTAAGCCTTTATTATAATTATAGCAAATATTTTTCTTTATGTATCACAGGTATGTTAATATCCCTTATGACTTTGTTGCTTGGATGGCTACCAAATATATCACATAGTCTTTGTTAATACTTTCACTATATACAGCCTTAGAAATTCCTCATCTAAGTTTACAAATATTTTGATGTTTTCCACTTTTTCATGTGTAATTATATTTAATACATTCAACTTGATTTCCCTTCTAACATTTAGTTTACTGAAAAATGTAAGGTGTGATTCTAATTTGATTTATTTTATGACATAATTTCTCCAATTTACTCCTTTAACTATGATTATTATATTCTAAATCCATACATATGTGACTTATTTCTATATTTTTCTCAATAATTATTAATCTTTGTCCTCATAACACAGTATGTTAATTATTGTGCTTTAAGATAAGTATTTAGTAACTGAAAGCCAATGTCTCCTTCATTATTATCCTTTTTTCAAAATCACTAGTACTGCTTTCTCAATCATTTCATTTTAATGTACTTTGGAATAGTAATACTAAATTTATGAAAACACTTAAGGGACCTTGTAATACTGTACTAAACTTCTGTCTTAAGATACACACACACACATACACATATGAACACACATAATAACCTTTCCAATAACTTTTGCCCCTGGCCATGTCAAGAAAAAGCTGTAAACAATTTTATCGATAAAATAAACGCATGAATAGGTAAATATATTCAGAATGCATTGATTAATTTCAACCACCTGATGCTTAAAAAATATTACCAATTGGAGACAATATGTAGATAATGTTTTGGTTCTTCAAAAAGTTAAGACACAAAATCTCAAGTCAGTAAAAACAATTTTTCTATTTTCAGAAACAGGTTTTACACAATTGTTAATTCACTGAGAAGAGTTAATCCTGAAAAGACGAGCATAAATAAAAGCTCAACAAGTTAAGAAAACAGAGTACAACATTTAAATGATCAGCCTAAGGATTCAGAAGATAGTACTGACTCCTAATTGTGTGAATATCATACCTTGATACACGGATCTTCTCATCAAACAAATAAACAAACAATACCTTTCTTTCTTTCTTTCTTTTTTTTTTTTTTTTTTTTTTTTTTTTGGCCATTCCAAACGCATTCTTCTAGAGGCTGATATAATTTTTGACTAACCCAAACACTGAACTCGTCTATTCTGAATCATTTGAATCTCAACTTTGACGAGTTCCATGCTAACAGGGTGACTGATGAAAAGGTAATGGGAACAGGGGTTTCAACACAATTATAACACATCATTCATTAGCTTGCCAAAGTCTCTTTTCAGATATCAAACTGCTAGTTTAATAAAAAGAGGTTAAAAAAAAAAATCAAGACCCGTATTACCCCTGCATGAGAGCCCTCAGGGAGAAGAAAAATTCCTCAACCTAGTGCGCAAGGATATTCTATAATGAGCAGCAACTATATCTGCAAAGTGAAAGTCAGACCTATGGCATCAAATCCTCTGTCACTTTTCTTCACAGACACCCACTAAAAGCCCAAGGCAGCACTTTAAGGCAGCAAAGTATTCCAGCAATGGTTAATGAAACTATGGCTTTCCCCAGTGGGGAATAGCCTTCTGAACTAGAAAACAGGCAAAACTAGTCCATTAACTCTCCTTTGAGAGGTGTGTGCTTTTGTGGCTTCATAAAAATAGCAATGCAGAATTGGAAAAAATAATAAGACTCGGGCTTTAAATATTAAAATGCATGCACTTGGTAATCAGTTGAATGAATGCTTAGTAAATAAAGGGACTGGACACAAACTGCTATGTCCCTAAGGAATTAGTGTGAAACCCACACAGCATGAACAAGAAAGAATGTTCCCAAAAGCAAAGACGGGCGAGTAATTTGCCTTTTTCAGCTGACTCTTCTAAAGACACAGAGATCAACAAAACTCACTTGCCCTGGGGGCATGTTTGGGAGCGCATCTGAACATTGTTTACTCTCGTCTCATGTTAGTTACATTGAGAATCTTGACCATTATTTTCTTGTCGTAAGGGAAAATATCTTGTTTGAATAAAGAACTGACTTAAGCAGATTTCATATACAGAGAATTCTCAGCACAAAAGGCACCTTGCTCAGGAAAAGGGCCCCTAAGGTATAAAAGGTGAACATTTCCTCACATGACTCATCCCAAATGTGCTAAAAGACGAGTTTTCTGAAACCCATGCACACTACATGAAGTGGAACTGGGAGTCTCTGAGCATACTCGAGAACAGAGGAAGGAATGCACACCAAAAGAAAAAACGTAGTGGCGGAATGTGCGAAAATTGTGGAAGGAGATCCTGGCCCAGCAACTAAGCTTGAGGCAAGGCTACTGATAACCAAAATTGCTTTACTATTCTCCTCAGCTTAACTAAACTTTAAACTGGCTTCTTCCTGACTATTGGCCCTTAACCTCTTTTTCCTCCGAACATTTATGTTAGAACATTTGCGATTATCAATTCTTTCTCGGCCCGTTTGATGTAAATCGTCTCTGAGCCTTTTAAAGTTATTACAACCCAGAATGTCTTTCTCAATATCCTAGGAGCCATCCCTTGAAAGGAATCATCAAGAAAGAATCTCTATCTTCCAGTCTTTAAGAGAAAGTAGGAGCCTGACTTTGATAAACACACATTAGCCAAGTACTAAACTCCGGGGGCCTAATCACATGACCAACATCCCTCCCTAAGTCCCCCAGCACTTTGCCAGTGGCGTCCCTTAGTGCTCAAGCATTCCCACCTTAAGTCTTGGAGTTGAGTTCAATGTCTTACTGCAATAAATAGTCTTGAATAAAGTCTTTCCTGACTATATACCTCTGGCCAGCGCAATTTTTATTTTACACAGAGGAGAAAGTAATCTAGTGGTAACTTTCTGGTGGTGATGACACCTGAACAAAAATGTGCGATATTTGATCGTAAATAATGTACGTGCCATTCTGAGGGAGTTTTTCCCCCAAGAAAATCTACAGTAGTGGTTGCTACCTACAACTGCCCACTTTAGTGGTTCCTTGGAAGACTTGAAAAGTGAGGCAGTGTTTTGCAGGGATAAACTTTAAAGAAGAATACGAAGAAGGATGAGGTATGTCCTGACTCTGGAGAACATAAGCATTTCCCCGCTAATTCACTGCGTTCTTGGTAAGAACTATTGGAAATTATGGGATTGAAGATAAAGTCATCTTTTAAAGAGTGACTCCAGAAAGTTGGAGAACCTCTATCAGCAAACATTGAGTTTGTACTTTATAGGCACAAAACTTCTGCCTCTGATTATTTATTGTAACACCCAATATCGGAGTGTTTTTGTTAAAGAGATTGCCTTGCCTCTAAAAAATCCCTGCAAAATACTTATTATGAGCAATCTATTACTAGGAAAAACTTCTTTTTATACTTACCTGGTACTGCAATGATCTCTTCCCATTATTACCCCCTGCATCTGTGTTCAAAGTTCTACATTGGTAGATGGGGCATTTTTATATTATCACTTTGTAACAGGACAAATAATTCCCAGGTTAGGATCTGAGCTAGACTGGGTCATCCTGTTAAGCAGAAATCAGGACACCATACCCTTCCTGTGTGACATCATTACACATCCAGTGTAGTCACTGTGGCCCAAGCAGCTCACATGTTTTTATTGTTTGCCAATTTCACAATTGTTGTAGAATTATTAATTAATTTGAAAGAAAAATAGTCAAAAGGAAATATGAAAAAAACTAAGCTGCCATAAGAACTTAATTGTAAAACAGACCTTTTCACTACAGGGGAGGTGTATCTTTGGGAAAATGTATTTGTTGTTTCTTTAATATTCAATAGAATACATGGGTTGTAATCCCAGATTTGTATTGGATGATGATATACAAGCTTTGAAAATGAAATAATTAACCTAGTTGATATCTAAGCTTCTTTTCACATCTGAATTTTGTTTCTAACTACCCATCTGTGTCCTTTCTTTCTCTTCCCTTCCCCCTTCTCTCATTTCCTCTCCCATTCCTTGCTTCTACCTTTCCTCACCCTCTCCCTCCTTTTCTGGATTTCAAAGGCAAGTGCAATGTTTTCTATATCTCAAAACAATTTATCAATGGTAAACCACAACATTTTGAGAAAATACAAGGAAATTATAACCTCCATTGTCAACAGTGCAAAGCAGTTAAATACTCTAGAAGAGGAACACCATCACAGTCTTTCTGCAGTGGTTTCATTCTATTCCCTGGTGAGAAATAGATTTCCAGCTGGCAGAGGCAAACAGATTATTTTGAATGTACAGTATTAATTTTGTGCAATTACTATGATTAATGTTTTTAGAACAAAATTGTGAGGTTTTCCTAATGAAGAAAGCTGAAATGTTTATGTTATAATAATGTTGTAGCATTGTATTAATATAAAGTGGAACAAAAAACCTAAAGAAGCATAGAACAGCCAAACCATAAATCTGAACACCAAAAAATTTGCTTTTAAACGTCATTACCTCACTACTATAAAATTTCCTAAGTTGAAATGTAGAAAGTATATTTGATATTTCCAACTGATACACTGTTTTCTGAAGCTTAAATTAAATTTCCAGAAATTAAAACTATGTGAAGAAAAAAATCTCAATAAAAAGTCACGGTTACAGATCAAGGCAATTTAAAAAACATCATTGTGACTGCAAGATATAAATAAGACAGTGTGATACTTGCAAATACTAAAGAGTGATTTCTTTCTATATAGAATTTATCTTTAATAAAAACAAATTGACTGTGGTGAGGTGGTTGAGAACTAGGTTTCTGAAGGCAAGAAAACTGAACTTAAATACAAGTTAATCCATATGGCCTTCTGCAAATTATTGAATTGTCTAAATAAGTGATTTTAAAGTTTGGATTCTTAAGTACACACAAAGACTTTCCAAGGACAGGGCACGGGTTATTTAAGAATGTCAGTTTGCAGCCCCAGCCAGGTGGCTCAGTTGGTTGGAGCTTCCTCCTGTACACCAGACGGTTTTGTGTTTGTTTCCCCGGGAGGCCATATGCCTAGGCTGCAGCGTTGATCCCAGGCTGGGGAGCACATGCGTGCAACCAATCTGTTTCTCTCTCACATTGATGTGCTTCTCTCTCTCTCCCTCCATCCCTTCTGCCCCCATCTTCTTCTCTTTCCAAAAATCAATACACATCTGCTCAGGTGAAGCTTAATAGGAGTTTCGGTTTCCAGTCAAGGTACCACGCAGGGTCTCTTTTCCCACCTCCTCCAAGCAATTGGCCACCTTCTAGTTAACAAATGATGTGAAAGTTTTCACCTCAGCTCAAATCCTTCTATGGAAAATTGTCCTGGGGATTAAAAACTACTGGGTTGACAAACAAATGGACAATTCCAATGGCTTGTGATGGTGGTGAGGCCTTTTGACTAAAGCACTGTAAACCTTCTGCAAAATTCAGAGCTCTGTGTTAATATTTTACTACTTGAAAGTACCAGTGTGACCTTGGAAATAAAATATTTTATGCTTTTTTGCTGGAACTTCTAAAGTCAGTTATATTCTAGGATTGGGAATAAAGATAATTTTCATTTAAAATCTTCCTCATCTATGCTTTAATTATTGTCCAAGAACATAATGTTCCTGAGGGAGAAACTCATGAGAGAAAAGCAACGAAACATCAGTGAAAAATGATTAAGGAAGTGGCACCTCAGTTCCCCCAGGTGACCACTCATAGCAGGACTCTGTGCCTTACTTATCATATTTCTCAGTCAATCCTCTTTCTCACTCTTTCTCTTTCCCTCCCTCCCTCCTTCCTTCCCTTCCTCGCCTCTCTCTCTCAACTGTTAATACTCGTTTACAGTTAGAAGTCCTGCTGGTCCTTTTGCAGTAAATACATGAGATTAATTTGTAATTAGTAGCTTCTTCCATTCATTACCTAAGATTAACTTACTTTTAAAAATAGTTTGTTCTCTGGAATAGGTTGAAATGAGTCTTTGGAATTTTATTGTCTGTATTAATTATATAATCAAAGCTAACCTTTACAGACAGTTAAAAATATATAGAGTTCTAGCTTCTTTTAGATTAAATCATAACAAATTAAATAATCACATATTTGTTACCCTGAAAATTAATAAGATTTTTTTAAATGCGAGAAGTTGTTATGTTCCTTCTTGATTGGCCAAATGAAGTAAGAACACATAGAACACCTAAAAATGTATTATACTTTTATGTTACTGTATAAAAACATAGGAGAGCTTTTTGAACCATCTATAATTTCTTGGAAAAGTAAGTGGTATGTGTGTTTATTTTGTTTGAGAACACTGTTCTTAATGTTTACCTTGGTAGAAACATAAGAATATATCTTTGACTCTATTCATAATCTCCTCAAAACAAGCATAGAGTATATTCTACATCCAGTTCTTTAGTTTTTGTGGCTTTAAAAGTAGCCTTAATACCCACATTTCTTATGTGCCATTGCTGTAGAAAGCAGAGTAATTTTTAAAATTGGTGTTAAAAAACTCTTGTGATAGGAAAAGAATCATCAGAGAGGGATTTTTGAAATTTAAGTTTTTACTCAATATTTCATGCTATACTGTTGTGTATTACAGTGAAAAAATGAAATGCCCTTCCTTGTATCCAAAGTCTTCTGAGTAGCCTGCATGATGTCTCCCATTACTTAATAAGCTTGATGTATAAGACAGAATTCAAAGGGAATTGATAATATCTCATATTTTGTTTTTTATCTTTTGCAAAGTCAGACTTAGCCCAAGTACAGAAAACCAGAAGAAGAAAGAAACAGTATGTGAACTATTTTGTGTACAAAATAAAGTTTTTTAGTAATAGAACATCATATGGTCTGTACTGCTTAGAAATTGATAAGTATAAACATAGAGATAACTGTAGTGTAAGTGTATATACCTGTAAAATCAGAGTTTTAATATCTACTTCATTGTGTCTGTGAAATAAGTGAGACAAGCAACTGCTACTGTCCAGGGATGTCCAATAAGTATTGGTTATTGTGGGTAATCACCTCTTAATTTGACATAAGTACAGCTGATGTTTTGGAAAATCTCTTAATGAGCTGTAGAGGAGTTCCTCAACCTCATCTTGCATTGGAATCACCTGTGGAGCTAGTTAAAAACAATTTTCAGAATTCTAACTGAGATATAGAAACAGAAATTCTGAGTTTGGGTCTCTAAATCTTGATGCCCTGGTCATTTTTGAAAGAACATGTTTGGAAAGCAGTGGTGCTAGATACTTAGGTAGTCACAAAACCCTATATAAGCAAGTCTCCTTCAATATCCTTTCCAGACTTCTGGTCCAGATGGAGGCATAGGTAGACCTACTTCACCTCCATGTACAACCATAGAAGGAATTACAGTACAACCAGAACTCAAAACTAATAACACCCAGAACTGTCAAAAATGGAGCTGTATGGAAGTCTGACCACCAAGAATTTTAAGAAGACACACTCATCCAGATGGGTAGGAGGAGCAGAGTCATGGAGATGGGCAGAGAGGCTGTGTGTCACAGAAAGGAAGCATCAGCAGCAGAATAGATGGGAGGGATAACTTGGGAGTGTGTGATCACAAAGCTCAGGGTTCCAGCACTGGGAAGATAGATCCCCATTACCTCTGGTTATAAAAACCAGTGGGGGTTGGGGAGGTGGAAGAAACTGCTGGATTTTTACCACTTAAAGGGCCAACAAGGTCTTAGAATGTACACAAACACACCCACACTGAGATTCACCGCCAGGGCAGTGCTGGAAGGATACCAATTGCACACAGGAAGCAGGAGAAGTGACCGGAAGTGGGGTAAGCACCAAGTGAACTGCCAGAAGCCAGGCAGCCACATTGGCCCCTCTCTGAGCCCTCACCACACAGCCATGAAGCAATGAATTAGCTTTCCTTGCCCTCTCAATTATTTAAGGCTCTGCCCCCCAGAAATTTTTTATTGAGTGCTTTTTCTACATAGGCCATGCTACTAAGACAGGGAGTAAAGGCAGCTTTTCCAAATACACAGAAAAAAACACAGGGAGGCTGCTAAATTGAGGAGACAAAGAAATATGGCCCAAATGAAAGAACAGAACCAAACTCCCCAAAAGAACTAAGTGAAACAGAGATAGGCAACCTATCAGATGCAGAGTTCCAAACACTGGTTTTCAGGATGTTCAGAGAACTCTTTGAGTATAGTAAAAAAAAATAAAGGAAGAAATGAAGGTTACTTCAAGTGAAATAAAGAATAATATACAGGAAACGAATAGAGAAGGGAAGGAAGCTGGAATTCAAACCAACAATTTGGAACATAAGGAAGAGATAGATAAACATTCGACCAGACAAAAGGAAGAAACAAGAATAAAAAAAAAAGAGAGAGAGAGGCTAAGTTTCTAAATGTACCAACACCTGAATCATAGGAGTACCAGAAGGAGAAGAGGAAGAGCAAGAAATTGAAAACTTATGTGAAAAAATAATGAAAGAAAACTTTCCTAATTTTCTGAAGAAAATAGACATAAAAGTTCATGCACCACAGAGTCCCAAACAAGTTGGACACAAGAGGAACACACCAAGACACATCACAATTAAAAATCCAAAGATTAAAGATAAAGAGAGAATCTGAAAAGCAGCAAAAGAAAAGCAGAGAGTTACCTACAAAGGAGTTCCTATAGGACTGTCAGCTAACTTCACAGAAGAAACTCTGCAGGCAAGAAAGGGCTGGCAAAAAGTATTCAAAGTGATGAAAAGCAGGAACCTACAACCAAGATTATGCAGCAAAGCTATAATTTAGAATACAAGGGCAGATAAAGTGCTTCCCAGACAAGGTAAAGCTAAAAGAGCTCACCACTACCAAGCCATTATTACAATAAATGTTAAAGGGACTTATTTATGAAAAAGAATATCAAAACCATGTGCAACAAATTCACAACTATCAAAAACTGAATTTAAAAAATAAACAAACAAACAAAGCAAACAACCAGAACAGGAACAGAATCATAGGTATGGAGATAAGTTGGAGGTTTATCAGCTGAAAGGGGGAAGAGGTAGAATGGGAGAAATATGCAGAGATTAAGAAGCATAATTGGTAGGAACAAAATAGACCGGGAGATGTTAAGATTCATATAGGAAATGGAGAAGCCAAAAAATGTGTATGTATGACCCATGGACATGAGCTAAGGGTAGGGGGTTGCTGGAGGGAAGGGAGGTACTAGGAGGAAGGGGGAAAAGGAGGGAAAAATGGCAGAACTATAATAGCATAATCAATAAAATATACTTAAAAAATAACCCTTTCCATTTATCACATTTTAGACTCCTTAATGTATGCCCACTATTAAGACTTTTTGAAGTACAGAGACACAGAATGATTGCATCAAATATAGTAGGATGAAATTTAAATATAAATACTCTTAATAATTTGCTGTATATGAGTATAAATTTTGCCATTTACGTTCTGTGAATATGTATGAGAATTCACTTGGAGAGTCCAGTCCAAGTTACATGGAATGTTATCAAATCTAAGATGCCGATGATTATAATACACAGCATTATTTAATGAAATACTAAAAAGGAAAAAAGTAGAGTATTAAAATTTGACAAAATTCTTTCTTAACACAAGATTTTCATTGCCAGTACTACTTTAGACTCATTAAAGCACAAATGATATATGACTCAATCACCTTAGGCATAGACGGCATCGTTTTGTGTTATGTCAGATAACATGAATGTTTTGTTAGCATTTCCTATTTGTCTAAACTTATGGTTTCATTTTTTCATCAACTGAGTCACATGTTGCTGAAGGCTATGCAACTTCTATTGAAAGTCAACAGAAATGTTCTGTCAAATTGAAATCTGATGCCTTAATGATAGTTCTTACATTATGCATGAATCTTTCACACTGGCCTATCTTGCTTAGAAGTGTCTTACATCTATTAAATGAGACTAGAAAATTTCTCCTTTCGGTTCTAATTTTGGTCTGGTAACAAGACCTTCTTTTATAGATATCCCAGTAACAAACTTATCACAGTTCATTTATTTATGGGGAACTTTCCCTCTTAGGGCATGCAAAACTGTTTTTGTTGATATGCATGGGTTATAAAGTGAGTGTCTGTTGATGATATCAAACAGTGTTCAACAGTAGTCGTAATTTCAAAACAAATTAACAGTGTATGGAGTTCAGTGCTCCATATGTTTGTCAACACATGTCATTGTTAATAATTTTTTAACTCTTCTGGAGGTTGCATGATCACATCATTTTCTTGATTAACATATTTATCTGATTATTAATGATAGTTATTAATGAATTAAGTGACACTTTAAATGTTTAATGGGAATTTTCATAACTGTTTTTAAGTGTCCATTTTTTGGTTATGGTCATTTCTCTTTTAGACTTGTCTATTTCTTTTCTTATTGATGTACAGGAATTCTTCAGTTTCAGAAAACAATTTTTTTAATTATATACATTGCAAATATCTTCTCCTATTTTCTGGATTGTCCTTTCAGTATCTTATTTGTGTGTACGAGTAAGCCAAATTTCTTAATTTTAACACACTCTAGCTTACAGATATTTTACTTGGTTAGTTATTCTTTTATGTTCTGTTAAAGAAATTTTTTCTTAATATTCCCCTAAGAGACATACTTTTCTACATTATTTTATACTGGGCTTACTGCTTTTTCTTTCTCTTTTATTTTATTATTATTTTTAAATTTTATTAAATTTTGGGGTGACAATAATAAAATTACATAGGTTTCAATTGTACAATTCTATAATACATTATCTGCATATTGCATTGTGTGTTCACCATCCAAAGACAAATCTCCCTCTTCACCATGCATTTGATTACCCTTCACCTTAACCCCATCCTCCATTTCCTTCTGGTCACCATACTGCTGATTGTGTCTACTTATAAACATCATCTCCAATAAGGGGTTAAATACAAAATATATAAAGAGCTCATACAATTCAACAACAAATTCAATTAAAAGAAAATTGTCAGAGGACCTGAACAGACACTTTCCCCAGGAAAATATATAAATGGCC
Source organism: Furipterus horrens (assembly GCF_987537825.1). Lineage (NCBI taxonomy): Eukaryota > Metazoa > Chordata > Mammalia > Chiroptera > Furipteridae > Furipterus > Furipterus horrens. The sequence goes on along the minus strand of NW_028327177.1, from coordinate 16,771,609 downwards.
AACAAATTTATGAAAAGATGTTCAACTTCACGAGCTATCAGGAAAATGCAAATCAAAACTACAATTAAATACCACCTTATACCTGTTAAAATGACTATTATCAACAAAAAAAAATAATAACAAGTGGTGGAAAGGTTGTGGAGAAAAAGAGAACTTCCATTTACTATTGGTGGGAATGTAAAATGGTATAGTCACTATGAAAAACATTATGGAATTTCCTTACGAAATTAGAAATAAAATTACCATACAACCCAGCAACCCCTCTTCTAGGTGATTCAAAACATTTATTCATAAAGGTATGTGTACCTCTATGATCACTGCAGTCTCACAGTGGTCAAGACATGGAAACAACTGAAATGTCCTCTGATAGATCATGAGGTAAAGAAGATGTGGTACATGTGTACAGTGAAATATCACTCGGCCACATATAAGACAAGATGAAACACTGCCATTTGCAAAACTATGGATGGATCTTGAGAAGAGTGTCTGTGCAAATCAAGTTAGATGGAAAATGTCAGGAACCCTATGATTTCACTCATATGTGGGATATAAAACTGAAGGCAACAAATGAGCAAACAAGACAAACAAACAAACAAAAACTCATAGACACAGTCAACAGTATAGTGGTTTCTTTTCACATTTAGGGTTTCAATCCACTCAGTGTAATATGTAAGGTAGAGGTCAGATTACTTTACCATTTTTTTCATTTGCAGATCAAGTAATCCAACATTTTTTTTATTGAGTGTCTTATTATTTTTCCACTGCTCTCAAAATTCACCTGTTATATATTGTGTCCATGTTTGTCTATTTTGGGATTGTAATTCTATTTCATTTCTCTATCTGTCCTTATACCAACAATTGTCTTAACTACGCCAGTTTTTGTAAAAAGTCTTAATATCTAATATGTAAATTATCCTACTATTTTTCTTCTAGTTCAGAATTTCATGATTAGTCTTGTGTCTTTGTAATACTATGTCAGTTTTGGACTAAGTTTTTCAAGTTCCGGAAAAACCATGTTGAGATTGTGTTAATTGTACTGACTACAGATTTGTTTAAGGAGAACTGATATTTTACCATATTAGAGCTTCCTATCCTTGAAAAGAAATGGAGAAGCCAAAGAACTTATATGTATGACCCATACACATGAACTAAGGAAGGGGGGATTGCTGGAGGGAAGGGAGATACCAGGCAGAGAGGAGCAAAGGGAAAAAAACTGGGACAACTGTAAAAGCATATTCGATAAAATATATCTAAAAAATTTTTCCTCAATTATAGTTGATATGTTTCTTTGCAACGATCTTGCACATTTAATTAAAATTTATTTTTATGTTTTTGATTTTTTAATATTTTCAAATTATTGTAAATGGTTATTTTTAATGTTTATAGGATTTTTAGTAATGTTTCCTTTTTCATTCCTCATTGGTTGTTCTGTTTTCTTCATTGTCAATTATTTTTTCAGTTTATCCAGGTGCACATATCAGTATTTTAATCTTTTGAGAGGATCAGCTCCTAGTTTCATTAGGTCTCTATAACATGGTATTTTTTCCTATTTCAATAATTTTGGTTATTATATTTATAATTTATTTTCTGCTATTTTCTTTACGTGTCATGTGTTGCAATTTTCCCAAGCTATTTAGAGAAATGCTTAGCTCATTGACTTTTAGTCATTCACCTTTTCTGCTTTAAGGTTATACAATTTTTTAAACCACAGCTTTAGCCACACTCCAAGGTTAAAAGCATTTTCTTCTTTTTATTTTAATTCATTCTTTGATCCAAACATTATTGTATCAGTATATTTTTAAATTCTTAATATTTATGAATCATCTAGTAATCCCTTAAAATGTATTTATATATTATTTCTATTGATTTCAATTTTTCTTGGATTCAAAGTGGAATGTAAGGTTAATGAGAAAGTATAGAGGCAGGAACCAAATGGTTGGAGAGTTAAGTGTCAGTAAGCTGGTGATAAAATTTGGATTGCTTTAGAGAGCCAATGTTTAGTGAGGATTTTCAACTCATTTATTTATAGTGAAATATTATTAATTATTCTATGAGATTAATTATAAAAGTATATAGAAATCCGTATGATAAGAATAAATAAAAGTATCTTAAAAGAAGTTTTGCTTTTTTAAAAAAAGTTTTAAATTCTTGGGGAGATAAACTTTGGAGGAGAAAACTTTTCTAATCTTGTCGGTGGTGCCATTTATAAACTGAGTTATTTACTCCTTTGTTTGGATAAAATTTGTTGAGCACCTACTATGTATCATGTGATACGTTATATACAAGTAAAATAACCTTGATCAACAGAGCCAGAATTTCCTCCCTCATAGAGCTTAAGGTCTAGCAGATATTCGGAGCTGAGTCAAAAATATGCCAGACTGTGATTTTGTTTAGGTCTTTTCTAAACACTGTTACCATGTAAATATTCTAAAGCTTCCTTAGAAAAAACGATATGGTACCATGTATTTTTCTATTTATAAACTCAAATTTTGCAATCATAAAACTTTTTTCTAGCATGCAAACAGAACTTAACCATGTGTGGAAATAATTATTCTTTTATGCAACATAGAACTTGGACTTTGAAAATACATTACTTAAAATAGATATTATTGCCAATGGAGTTAATTTTGCCCAGATTTGCATCATTTAGGCAGAAGGTGAAACTGTTATAAGGCAATTCAAGAGTATATTTTATTTCATTTTAAATATGGCTTTTTGAGAGATTTGCCTTAAGATAAATTGTATATGATTGGCTACTGAATCTGTTAATTTTTCTCTCTATTCTTTGACAATAGGCAAAGTAAATCCTTGTAATAAATATTAATATATATCAAATATCAATATAATAACAGTAAGAGAGTGTGTAGGTTGTCAAATTAAGTGAAAAAAAAACACAAATCAAGTAATAAGAAGGATCTATTTCCATCTTACTATAAGGTAAACTTGAAAACTAAGTAGAAAACATGACAGAAAATAAAAGTACAGTCCATTTTTTACTATTACAGATCCCATATTTTCAAATTAAACCTCTCATAAAATAAATCTGTAACCCTAAAATAAATAATTGAAGTGGCTTCATGGTCATTCATAGACACGTACAGAGTGTTGAAAATTTGAGTCAGCATTAGAGCAGTCCCTAATTGAGGTCAAAAGATGATCCTCTGCCTTCTTCTGCTCTTGTTCTGTAAACCCTTTTTTCAGTTTATTTAGCACATATTATTTGCATTTTTGTGCTTTTTATTGGTGATTTTACTGTTTAAAATAGTCTCCCAGTCATAGTTTTCACAAGCATAAGTATGATGTCTTTATGGAGAAAATACACATGTCAGAAAAGTTTCATTCAGGCATGAGACATAATGTCATTGGCCATGAGTCCAAAGTTAAGAAATCAATTATCTGTATTAAATAAGATGTTTATAAAGAAACAAACAAAAAACATATAAAACAAGGTTATGTTCAGATGGGTTTACCAAAATGTGACCAGAGACTCTTAGGAACCTAATCCTGTATTTCCCTTAGGAGCAAATATTCACTATTCACTAACTACATGTTCACAGCAACTTTACAGAACATACTGTGAACAAGGAGAATTGACTATACATTGGTAGGGGATATAAAGACAGAAGTTTGGTAAGCATCTGACAAATCTATACATGACAATACTTAAGAGTACCCAATATTAGCCAACATATTTTTTTTCTCATTGCAGGCAAGAAAAGAAACCAAACCAAAAGTGGCTCAGAGACAGAGCATGAAATGAAGCAAGGATCTGTCTCTAGGGGAAATAAAGGAAGAGCACACAGAAGCTGAGGCATCTAAATCTTTAAATAACTTTGAAAACTTATCCAAAGTTTTCCACTCCAACAAAGTTCACTAGAAATCTTCAAAAGGGCATTCAGTTCCCATAGGATTCATCATTGTTTCTCCCTGGGTGGTTTAAGATATTGAAGCTAGAAATATTTTTCTTAAGCATAAGAATACATTTATTCTGCATTTTTTAAGTTTTTATTTATTAATTTTACTGATTTCACAAGTAGCAACTCAACCCTGTCTATACATGTAGCCAAAACTTATCTGATGCCTAACATCAGGCATGACATATTGTGCCCACTAGATCTCTCCAAATATCTGTTGATTTTATGAATTAGTGAAAAATTAATTATAGACATTTGGGACCAGGTGTGGAGACAGATATGCATGACCACCAAGAGGCTGTTTTTAAAGTCACAATACGATTCATCCTATGAAGCAGTTCATCAGGAAGTTCATTGCAAGAAAGCGATATGCCATGCAGAAAGAGCACCAGCCAAATACATAATAATAATTAATTAAAATGCCTCTTCTGGACTGTAAATAAATTACATCGATGGGAAATCTCAACTGTTCAAAGCAAAATGCTTTAAAACTACAAACAGCTTGACAAATGATTAGAACTGATTTAGAGTCCATTTTCTTTAAAAACAGTAGCTGTGAAGAAATTAATAGGCCCTTTAAATATACCAACCATGAGTTTCCAAAGGAGGGCAAGGCTTAGTGGAAAGTTAAGTCTGTCATGAACAAGAACTGAAAAGTATTTTGTAAACTGAGAAGTTAATCAGGGTCAGAAGACAGGTTTTTTGTTTGTTTGTTTGTCTGTTTTTGAGAGAGAGATAGTAACATTACATGTACTTATTCTAGAACAGGAGTAGACAAACTCTAGCCCTTGGGCGAAATCTAGCCGACAGTCTATAGTTACAGTTTCAGTGTAACATACCCATGTTTAGTGACTCATGCATTACATTTGATTGCTCTCTCACTACAATAGCAGGTTTGAGTAGCTGCTATAAAGACTTTATGGCCCGCAAAGCCTGAAGTATTTACTATCTGGACCTTTCCATTAAAGTTTGCCGTCTCCTGCTCTAGACTAATATTTTCTATACAGAGTTAAGAATAAGACACCATACATTCTGTTTTGTTTACTTTTCCTTTGCAGATGTTTTCAATATTTTCTTAATATTGAGTGAAATGCATAATGTAAAAAAAAAAATCAAATTTGATTTCTATTGAATTGGCTTCCTTTCTTTTTATGAACAACTTTTAGATCACCGTACCTTCTGTTTTTGCTTTTTGCATCTATCCTATAATAAACTGTATTGTTTTATTTAACCAAATATTTCTGATACTAACTACAGAAAATTAGATTGAGAAAACATAAAACTGTTTAATATAAATAACACATAATAAAATTATGTGATTTGAGTCCCTTTCTTTTTCTATTTTCATTTTTCCTCCCATGGATCTAGAAGCAGATGCCCCAAATTAAAAATAACAGTATATGTGTTTGTTTCTGACCTAAGATTGTCGTCCACCTTGTAATCAGTTTTGTTGGAGCTTCAATTTCTCTCTCATATAGTATATTATTTTCTATAATAGTACTTCAAGTTGTTCAAATCGATTTGAAAATACGCATTACTTTCACTTTTTCAGGGACATTATATCTTTTGAACTCTGAGAAAATTATTGTGTTAAATATTAGGTTTCAGTGCATTAAATTGTACTGCCTTTACTAAATAAATATAAAATCCTTCTTTAAAAGAAATCAAACTTTAGGGGAAATGCAGGTAAAATTACTTAAAATGAGTGAAGAAATAAAACTCCAACCTAATTTTTAGTACTAGATTTTGCCAAATTTCCTGTTATAATGACACAAGAAAGAATAATACAAAGTCAATAACTAAAGCACAAACAGCATAGTACATGGGTTGCCAAAGAGTTTCATAATCTATGAGCCAGTTCATGATGTTAATTTATTGAAGATGTGAATTCAAGGACACATGATTATGTTGGCTTAAATAAACACTATTTTAAAGTTGATTGTCTAATGCTCTTTTTGAAGTGAAATTAATAATATGCAGATAAGTGTAGCACTTTCCCAGATTTTGGATGATCTAAAGATATAGAATTAAATGGAACTTGAATAGAATTATATAAGAGAATGAAACTTTTCCAGCTGTCTCAGAATTCCTGCTGCAAACTCAAAAGGAACAATAGCTAATAAGCTTCTCCATTTTCTGAAGAGGAGCTTTTGGATACACAGTCACAGGAATTACTAAAATTTGACCAGAACTTCTGCTTCCTTCACTCCCACTACCCCTTGAAGCCCTAATAAGACAAAGGCTCGAATTCATCAGAGGAAAGCATTAATCTGAGTGTTCTGTTGTATAATTATTAAGAAACATGGTAATACTCCCTATTCCAAACAGGCTAACTGGATCCCAAGAGAATCACACATAAAGGCTGGGAAGCCTTCTGAAGGCAAGGCTCAGACAACATTCCCCAGATGGGTGGTTGCTGACCGGGGAAGCTTGTGCCAGGGTGCTAGCATGGACTTACTTGAGTGGACGAGTTTTTGGAAGAGATTGGCACTTATCCCCTTGGAGTGACAAGGCATCATCTGTGAATGTAGAGACTAAGAGCTGATTCCTTTCTACACATTTTTTGAAAATTAGATTCCTGATGAAGCAGCCCCAGGAAGTGGAACGACAAGGGAGGGAAACATTGAGAGCCCCGTGTATGTGCATTTGTTAGTGTGGGAAGCATTAGGGTTGACATAAAATATAGGATGCCAGTTAAATTTGAACTTCAGGTAGACAACGATTTTAAATGTAAAAATGTCTTAAATATTGTATGGGACACGCTTATTTAAATATGATCTTTTTTATTTATCTGAAATTCAAGTTTAAGGTGATAGCCTTTATTTTTATTTGGTAAATTTGACAAGCCTAGCTAGAATGCATGCATAAATTAGTTAAAGCACTGTTATCTGCTGTAACAAACTCTGAAGTGTATACTGGGTTCAACTATGATAGAACTTATTTCTTGTTCATGAAAATTACAAAGGACCCAGCAGCTCTTTTTTAACTAAATCCAAACTGATTTTATCCTGTGGTTCCAAAATATTCCAAGGTGCGTTCCAAGGTCTCTATGTTTATACGCCCATCTATTCTTCAGATTCCTCAATAATCTGATTACATATGAAAAGAAGAAGTTATGAACTGGGTTCTTCTAAATTTCACATATTTATAGCCTCAAATACCTTTAGAAATCAACAAGTGTTTCCTCAGAAGCAAACCTTTTGTTTTGTTTTGTTTTCAATCCTACTGAATATGAAACAGCCATGTGTCCTATATATAATTGAATTCTAGCCAGGAACAGCTAAAGTACAGATCCAGATGGAAGTTTTGCTTCATGTTGTTTGGTGGAGATTGATCCCAGGGCCCAAAAGCTCTAGTTCAAGACTTGATTGCAAGGAAAAAAAAGAAAGAAAAAGAGGAAAGAGAGTTGTGAAAACTGGCAATAAAGATTACTACAAATCATAATTGTTAATAAAAGGCCATAGTTGTTTTTCTGACATCATTGGCTTATAGCATATAAAGCCTATAAAGTTCCTCTGGGTTGTGCTTAAAATATTTTAAATCTCATACTAGGGTTATTAAAACTTAACAAATAGTACTTATATATTTTTAAAGTATTATAAATACTTTATTGCAACCTGTTTTGATGTATATGATAATAACATAATTCAATAATAATATTTTTGTATTGTTTTATTGTAACTCATCTCTGGAACAATTTTCAAGTTCTCTATGTGGTTAGACAGTAAACAATACTAAGAAAAAACGAATAAGAAGCAATAATCAGGCAAGCATATATTATTTGCATATCTCTGTAACATCATTGATGTGGGAAGATGTTTGCATCTATTTGTAAGTAAAATAGGTGTTCGAGTAATGTCTTAAATATTAATAAATGCATTATCATCTCCATGAAAGTTAATGTATTGTTGATGTTACAATTAGCTGAAAAAAATTGAAAGAATGTAGATCAGCTATGTTGTAAGAGTCCATTTACTAGTAAGTAAAAGAAGCCACATTTCTAAACAACTTTTACTGCAATTCTCACTATGTTTTTTTAAAAATTATTTTGTAAATGTAAACTGGTAAATCCACTATAAAACTCTATGGAGGTTTTGCAAATCTAAAAGTAGAACCATTATATATGATCCAGCAATCTGGGTGTATAGCCAAAGGAAATAAAACCATCATCTTGAAGAGATACCTGTACTCCCTTGCAGCATTATTCACCGTAGCCAAGATGCGGGACAAAACCCAAGTGTCCATCAGCAAAAGACTAGATCAAGAAAATATTATTAAGCCATAAAAAAGGAAATTCCATCATTTGCAACAACATAGGTAAGACTGGAGGGTATTAACCTAAGGGAAATAAGCTAGATACAGAAAGAATTCTGCATGGTATCAGTTATATATATATATATATATATATATATATATATATATATATATATATATATAAAACCTGAAGGCAAAAAAAGAAAAGAAAATAAAAATTTGAACTCACAGAAGCATAGAGTAGTAAAGTGGTTCCCAGGGGCTGGGGTGGGGGGGCAGGATGGGAATAGGGACAGGTTGATAAAAGGGTTCAAACTTTCAGTTACCAAATGAATAGGATCCGAGGAGCTAATGAATAACATGGTGATGATAGTTGACAACACTGTATTGTATCATTGAAATTCACTAAGAGAGTAGAACTTAAATGTTCTCACCAGAAAAAAAATAATAAGGAGGAGGGCGGGGATAAATGTGTGTCAGTAACAGATGTGTTAATTGACTCCTTGATGGAGTATCTTTTCCTCACGTAACTGAAAAAAAGTCATTGGGGAAGGCGGTATGCACACTGAAAGTGTATAAAATTTGTCAGTTGGGAATTACTCGATTTGTAAAGTTTATTGTCTTATGAAACCAGAGTGAACAAAAAAACAGACTGGTTCCCATAGTTGTAGTTTCATTCTCCTCATTCAGCACGTGACTGAACGATGGGCAGGGGCAGTGATATGCGGTTAAAGTGCAAGCAAAGTTAAAGCACAGGTTATTGAGACCAACTGCCTGGCTTCGAGCCCTGGCTCTCCTATCTATTCACTATTCAAGTGACACTCCCAATGATTTAATTCCTGTGTCTCATTGACGAGGGGAGGAAAATAATACTCACGCTGTGAGGATTCAGTGAGTTAACATATATAAAAACACCTAGAAAAGCATAGGAGACGTAAACTCTATGTTATTGTTAGAGCCACCTTTGTGACTTCACATACCTTTGTTTCTCTGTATCCGTTTCTATTAATTTCTTTTTTTATAAAAAGTTGGTAATAGTAACCTTTTTCTAAGTGTGCAATTCAGTGCTGTTAATTGCACTCACAATGTTGTGCAACCATCACCAAAATCTAATTCAAAACCTCTTTCATCATCCCAAACAGAAACTATAAACATTAAAAAAGAAACCCCTCCCCCTATCTCCTGGTAAACTTTTTATTTCCTTGTGTGGGTTTATTTAAAAATTGAAAAGATTTAAAAAATGGCTAAAGACATTTTACAAGTGGCAATGATTAACATCTCCTTATTTGTGGAAGGGTTTATTAATGCAGCACGATGAATGCAAGTTACAAGCAGTTAACAGTTTAATCGAGCATGTACTTCATACCCAAATACAAATGGTCTTACATTGTCACTGTAGCTGTTTATGGAGTGCTTATTGTATCAGGAAAAACATACTTCACCAAAAACTGCAGCACAACCTTCACATGCTCTTTTCAAAGAGTGTCTGGTTTTCAATTTAGGGGAGAAAGATTGCATTTAATTACTGTCTCTCTTGCATCTGGGATACATGACAGCCATTATACGAGGCCATCATAAGAAGTGCAAAATGCCCTGGCTGCTGTGGCTCAGTGGATTGAGCGTTTGCCTCCTGGTTTGATTACCAGTCAGGGCACATGACTAAGTTGTACGTCAGGTCCCCAGTTGCGGGCACAAGTGAGAGGCAACCACACAGTGATGTTTCTCTCCCTCACTTTCTCCTTTCCTCTCTCTCTAAAAATAACTAAATAAACAAACAAACAAATTAAATAATTAATTTTTTAAAAAAAGAAGTGCAAAATGCAGGACAATAAGGCCAGTCCCTTCATATGTCACCAAAGAGCAGCACACAGAGTAAACAGGAAAGAAAAAAGAATCATAATTGTTGTGAACAACCTTGACTCAAACATTTTCTTCAGTTGCTTTATGGGGTCCATTAAAAGCTCATACTGGCTAATGCAGCAATATTCCCCAAGAAATAAAATACTGCAAAAAGTTTTATGCCATCGGAAAGCCATAGCAATTCAGTTCCAAGGATAGAATGGAAAACACTGCATACAAGCCAAGGCCACACCACTTCAAGCAGGTGCTGAAATTAAGGGACAAGTCATCTGGGACCTTTGCAGCCAGGCCTTGCTCCTCATCACCATGGCTGCTCAGGACCCTCCACAGCTTCTCCATGGCCGTTTTCCTGGCACACACAAGCAGCCATTCCTTTACCCACACTTCCTGCCACCAGGAAACTTTTGGTAACCCTTAATCTACTTTCCGCCTCTATGACTTTGCCTATTCTTATATTTCGTAGAAGTGGATTCATATAATATTTGTCCTTTTATATCTGTTTAACTTAACACAATGTTTTCAAGATTCATTCATGTTGTAGCATGCATCAGAATTTCATTCCTTTTTAAGGCTTAATATTCCACTGTATGTACATATGACTTTTTGTTTACTTATTCATGTGTTGATGGACACTTAGGGTGTTTCCACCTTTGGTTTATTGTGAATAATGCTGCGGTGAACATTGACATATGAATCTGTTTGAATCTCCATTTTTAGTTCTTTGAGGTACAAACCTAGGAGTGGAATGACTGGGTCATATGGCAATTCTATGTTTAGCTTCTTGAGGAACAGCCAAACTGCTTTGCCATTTTACCTTTTCATCATTTTACTGTTCTACCAGCAATGTATGAGGGTTCCAAATTCTCCACATTCTTTACAACACTTGTTATTTTATATTTTGTCTTTTATTATTGTTATTGAATTCAAGGGTTTCACCACTTGGGGTGCTCTATTCAAAAATTAGATGTAGTTGTTACAAGGTAATTTTATTTACTTGTGGCAAGTTCAAGGAGACAGGATTTATATTCAAGGTTCTGTCTCCCCCAAAGAAGGCTTAGCCATTGCTTATATATACACTATTTGGTCAATTACATGTTACTTTCTTCTTTGCAGTTGCTGCACTTATCAGGTTGGTTTCCTGTCGAGCTTATTCTGTTTACGGCTGGTCTACAATATACTGTGCTATATTTTAACATCGGCAAGAATAGCATTTAGTAAGAATGGCCCAGATCTTGAGACCCTTGTCCTATCAAACTTTATTAGCCATTTTAGTACAGATGAAGTAAAATCTTATTGTGATTTAGATTTCCATTTCTCAGTGACTAATGATTTTGAACATCTATTCATGTTCTTATTAGCCATTTGTATAACTTTGGAGAAATGTCTAGTCAAGTCATTGGTCCATTGTTTGTCTTTTTTGTTGTTGAGTTTTAAGAGTTCTTTATATAAGGGGGAGGGGGATCCAAAGAACACAAAATTATCTAATGGAGTGTGGGGTCCTTGTTGTATAGACTTCCCCCACTAAGTGAATGTATTAGGAACCCATCTGTATCAGTGTTTACCATCTGGCATTGTGGTGAAAGGCTGCATTCAGCTTCAGTGAATTTTTTTTGAAGACTCTTTCAACACATTTGCCCATTTCATGATGGGTGATTTATGAGTGCACCTGTCCATACGACACTGAGTGGTCAGCAGTTTTTGACCAAAAATGGCATGACTCCCATGCACCACCCTCTCTATTCATCTGACCTTGTGCCAACCGCCTTCTTTCTTGTTTGTTTCCTAGATGAAAAATGTCCTCAAAGCAGAACATATTTCCGTTATAGAAAACATGAAACAAAAATGGCAGCAGCACTAAAAGCTATCAAAATTTACGAGTTCAAAAACTGTTTTGAGCAGTAGAAAAAACATCCCATGGGTGTACTGCATCAAATAAAGGGTACTTTGAAGGTGACTAGAGTTTAAACATGTAAGGATAAATACACAATTTTTTAAAAATTAATTCTGTTTTTGGGGTCCCTCCTCATATGTTTACTTCAGCTTGGAAATTGATATGGTGAAGCTCATGTGAGGATTCAGGGGTTTCTTTGGTGCAGGTCTATTGCACATAGAAGCTGACCATGCATGACCAAATATGAAATTGGAGAGATAACAAGGCCTAGATCGTAAAGTCTTGACTACCATGCATAGATACATATAGTAGGCAGTGAACATCATGGAAACACTATAAGACAAAACTAAAAAAGAAAGAAAGGAAGCAAGAAAGAAAGAAAGAAAGAGAAAAAGAAACAGATAATCTCGAACACTTCCCCTCACCTCCCTGAAAAGTCCAAGTTCCACTAGTTTAAAGGAAAACTAACACTGCAAGGCTTAAAAAAAAAAAAACATTTCTTAATAAATTTGTTGGAAAATCATGAGAGCGGGGAATGTATAATTATCATGTAAACTCAGACTAGTTTACTGAATAAGATGAAATAAAACAGGTCCATTTTTTCCATTTCTCTTGATTTCGATAGGAACAGAATTAGACGTGTTTTGTATCAACATTTTCTTTACAACTAAAACATTATGAGTTGGATAGGCCTCTATTAAATATACATATTTCCATTCAGCACCTTGATTTGTGTGTAGACAGAGAGGAGTTTTTAAATTGTGATCTTTGTGCAGCAGGAGCAGTAATAGGACACTGATTAGAAATCAAAGTTTTGTGGCTCCATCCAGCCAAAACCTACTGAACCTAGAATTCTTGCAGGTGGCCAACAGTGTATGCTCTAACACGGAGATTCAGAAACAGGCTAAAATTTGAGACCCATTAGTAAATAAAGATAATAAAATATCCATGACCTCAGGTGAATGGTTTCTCTACTTATCTGCTTTAATCTCTCAAAGCCAGCATCAGATTAGAGGAACTGATTATATTTACTACTCAAGAAATGTTGCTTTTAAACAGCAACTATTACCTAATTAAACCCTGAGCTATTTTCAGGGATCAAGGAAAAGAAGGTAAAGCATCTGCACTTGTGGGTCAACAACCTGCCTATAAGCCTTTCCAAACACTGATACAAGTGTGGGCAAAGGAGGTTTACAGGTAAGAGTATGTGAAACACAGAGTTAATAAAGCTATTGCAATAATCCTAACCTGCATGTCTTTTTCCATACTAACAACTGTAAACCTATTTTTGCCAACCCTGTATAAAGTAAGGGCTATAACAGAGTTATCCCCAGAGAGTGCCAGGAGAGCCTCGAAGAGTAGCTACCTCGGTGGAAGGCAGGAATAGTGAAAAGTTAGAAGAAGAGAACCTAAGCTGAGTTTGAATGGATGAATAGTTTTCCAGAATGACAGTAGGTAAAGGGCATTTCTTGCAGGAGTAACTATACATAAAAATATAATTCAGCAAAGCTCCTCTGAGGATTTGGAAATTTTTTTTTCCTTTCCCTTTTGGTAGAGGTATAGTGCACATAGCACCTGACTGCCTGGCCAAAAATTAAATTGGAGAGATAATATGGTCTGGGTCATGAAGGGCTTTGACTCCCATGCTCTGGTACATAACATTGATCCAGTAGGCAATGCATATCATGGAAGCATTTTAAGCTAGAAAGTAAAACAAACAAATCTTTGAATTTAATTTCATTAATTGATTAATTAATTAATTTACACTATGCTGGTATAGAATGGACCACCAGAATTACTTTATCAAACCTGGTTTCCCTCACTTCTGTAACATCATCTATAAAAATCTTTAAATTTTAAAATAATGATTTTCTATCTGTTTAGATAATGACTGGGAAAGGAGTCAGAAAAAATTGGTTGGACATTTGTTTTATACCTATTTCAGTAATTTGCTAAAATATATGAAGTGAAACAGTACTTTGGATACATGTCAATATGAACTTATTCATAGCACTAGCATTTTTAGTTTAAGACATGACTTTTTATTATTTGCAACATGCAATATCTTGATTGTGTTAAGAGGTGAACACTCTTTTAAACAATTATTTTGGAAGATCTCAACAAAGAATGTAGTGAGTCTATTACAAAGTATTTAAGTCACATGAAGAGAAAGGTCTGCACAAAAGATTTTTTTTCTTAATTTATTTTTTATTGTTTATTTTTTATTACAGTTGTCCCATAATGATGTTTTTCATTTTCCCCCAAATTTGTCACTCCAAGGTGCATTTGAAATGTATAGTTAGAAACACTTACTGAATAATTGGGAAAAATTATAAAGGTAAAAATTATGATTCTCTGTTTTCCTTTTTTTATCCTTTCTTCCTAACATCTCCATCACACTTATTCACGGTCTTTAGTAAAATAAGAATACTTCACTTTTGTTCTTTCCTCCTTTCTAATTGCTTGGGGTCTGTAGATTCAAGGGACCAATGTACCTGGGAGTATATATGTCATCTCCTATTATACCCAGAACAACTCCTATGATAGACAGCTATAACCCATGAAGGGCTTGACATATGTAGCTAGATCAGAAAAGACCAGATCTCACCATTAAATTGCAAAATCAACACTGATTTCTGATTAAATAGATGGAACATAATATTTCAGGACATCTATACTCTCTCAAGAAAAAAAAAGTTATCATTTTAATAATGAAAGAAGGTGAAGTATATAAGTTGTTAAGAAAATGTATCCAAACTTGCAAATAAACCAAAAGAATAGCTACACATTCTTTCAAAGTCATACTGGAGCACTATCTAACAGGCTCACGCAAAGATCACTTATCTAGGCCTGTGTTCCTTCTGTTTCACTTTTACTTATCATTAATTAGATCACAGAGTTTATGAAGTTACATCTTGTGGATTTGTGTTTGGTAAAGATGTAAATTATTCTGTCTGATAAAACAGATGGTCCCCAACGTTCTAGTTTTGTTGCCTTGTTAAATTTAACTAGTTTTGTATCTCACTATGTCCCCACTTGGCAGAAGGGGCTGGGAATTCTGCTAGAGGCTCTTTTATGGGACACTGATCCCATTCATGAGGGCCACACCCTCATGACCTAATCATTCCCCAAGGTTCCCACCTCCTAATACCATCACCTTTGGGAGTTAAGACTCCACGTATAAATTTTGGGAGGATACAGACCATAGCTCAGTCTATAAATATTCACATATGGCTTTGTGGTGTGCCAGCTTGGCTAGGATAAACTACATTTTCCATAACTTCCTTCTCAGCATATTTCCAGATTCGGTGGACTACAGGAGAGATTCTTCATCTCTCGAGGACAGAAAGGAAACAGCAGGCATTTTGTAGCCTGTGCGCTCCCACTTATCCAATCAAAGGAACACTAATAACCAGCCTAAGCTGTTGCTGTGAAGAGAATTTGCAGGTGTAAATCAAGTACCTAATCAGTTCATTTTAAACTAGGGAGATTACTTCGGGTGGCCCTGATTTATTCGGGGGGGGGGGTACCTTAGGCCCTGTTGGGGCCCAAGCTGCTTCTAATCATTGTGTCCTGACTGCCTGAGCATGGAAAGCTGTGGCCCGAGCCTCTTGGCACTAGCCCGTTGGTGATCATCCCTTCCTGACTTTCTGACCTATGATTTCAGATTTGTTTAACCACTCTCCACAATGTATATTTGTATATTTGTTCAATCCCATGGAACAACAAAATATACAAATATATACATTTCGGAGACAGTATATCTATATACCTTATTTTATACAGGTAGCTGGGAAATGATGATTAGGAGCAGTCTGGAACCCAGCAGGACCCAATGTTTGTCCTCAGAAAAGGCTTAAACACTTTTTAAGACCTTCCAACAGAATAAATCAGGCCCATATGATTGAACCTTGGCTGATAAACCTCATTAATGAATTAAAGAAAATTTGGTCATGTTTATTTTAAATGTGTATGAGAGTCACCTTTAAAAAGGTCCTTGACGAGGTAAATAGTGAATATGAGCAGTAGCTGCTCTGGGCTCTGCTAAGCATAATACAGTAAGAAATAAAATGTTTTGTTTATTTGAAAAAAATTTCTCCTCATGGTTCCAAAGTAACTACTATTGAGTTGTAATAGTGACATTATTAGGGAATGTTCTTAAATAATAAATAATATTATTTAGAAATAATATTGTTTAGAAAGTAGGTTACCTAATTTCTTATTTATAGCACATGGAACCCCGTTCAATTCTGGGGCGTAAGCTTGTAAGAATGTTTCGGACAAGTTACTCCAGCGCTCACTGACAATCACTTATTTTGCTTATCTCCCACCCCACCTGATTGCTTTAGCAAAGCGTAATAGAGGCAGAAGAACACGCAGGACTTCTGATCAGGCAAGCTACTCTGGTCAAGCGGTGCATCTTATCAGTCTGTTGAAATCAACCAGATGGAATGGCAACTAAAAAGCAACCCTGGGAAACGTCAATTATTTATATTAAGTATTTCTGCAAATTGAGTCAAAAATATGAGTCATGATGACTTTTGGCAGCTGGAGGGACAGAAAACACTGTTATTTTTTCCAAATGAGCCATTGGAGAATATAATCTGGTGAACAAGGATCATTTTAAAATAGTCCTTGAGATTAGAAAAAAGAAATGGGTTAAGAAAGAGATGATGATTAATCCTGGAAGAAAAGAGAGTAAAAAAAGAAGGGGGGGGGGGGGAATGACGCAGATGAAAAGAGAAAAAAACGACAGGGAAAAGATTGTCTTTCCAATCACCGCCCTACACCACAAAGAGGAAAGCAAGCAGTCTGTGGGATTCTCTGTTGGTGACTCAACAGTGTCATGATTACTTGTAGCTCAGATACCGACATGCTCTGTGAGCCAACTAGGGCCCTTTACTAGACAGGGAGGGTTCAATGGGGAGAATTGGCAGACCACGGCTCCTTGTGACCGAAAGAGGAAGGGTGTAGTCTGTTTGCACTTATGCTGCATTTCATCAGTTCAGCTTGTGATGTTTTCATTCACTTAAAAAAATGATGAAGTGATTCCCCAATGGGTGTGTTTCACTTTAAACAATAAAGACGTCTGTTTTTTTGGTGATGCTAAAAGAGCAAATTTTCACCAAACCGCTTTTTCCACATTACACAGGGAGGCTATTCAATATCCAAGTGGGTGGCTCCCTCAAAGGGACCAATTTTAGAAACCCCCAACTAGAAAAACATTTTGGATTTTTATGGTTCTTTTCATCCAAAGATCTCAAGGGATTACCAAGCAAAATATGAGATCCCTGACAACATTTCGAGGTGGTAGCAGATGAGAGTTGATGACATTCCTTGGCAGATGAGAAAACAGTGGCTAAAATGAGGGTACCATGAAGCAGAAAATAACAATAGAACCCAGGATCTTATGCCTCAAGCTACTACTGTTGCCTTCGAAACTTTTGTACACCTCTGTCATGACATAATCTCATTGTAATCATGCACAAAATAATACTCTTTTATTAAAATACTGCTATTACCTATGTGTCAGTGTGTATCAGAACTTGCTGAAAGAGGTTCACATTTTAAAGGTAAGAGGTAATTCCCAAAATGCATGTTATATATTTCTGACTATTTGGTAAATTTTTATCATTAATAGTCATCAGATTCCTTTGGTTGATATTAATTTACCTGTGTGATTAACAGATAACTTGGAGGGCTAATAATACATATAAGAATTATAGGATTTTATTTCACTATAAATTGAATTTTCAATATAATATGCCTTTTGGTTTTATTTTGCACGTGAATTATTTAAATTTGATAAGCAGGAGGGGGGATTAGCAAATGCATCTTTTATGTTCTTGAAATAGCTTTGCTTTTGTTGAAAAATAAATTTTCTTCTTTTCCAAGTAAAGCTTTTTGAATTTTACTATACTTTTGACTATAATTCATGTTGACGATAAGCTTGAGAATTTTCCCAAGAATAGGTTAAATGAATTAGTATTGGTCCTATTCAGACACAAGAAATACAAAATAAATATCCAGAATATTAAGTATACTTCCTCTAAGAACCAGAGCCGAGATTCAAAATATATTGCTCATGACCTAAAGGACATATAATCAATGAGCTGCAAAGAAAGACCTTTTTTGTGACATTAGTAAAAATCTTTGCCAAATTAGTCTCTGTTCCAAGTTTCAGAAAATTCCTCATATACATATTTCAATATATTTAAAATGCTAAATCTAGATTTGGAGACTGTTAAATGGCTCATATTTATTTTCTTGAATGTCAAAATGTAGCCATTGCCAAAAAGCCTCTGGGTATATGTACAAAATTTGTAAAAATACATAAAAACCTACTGAACCAAAACCACAGTGGAACTCACAATAACTTTCCAGACAGCATAATTCACCACTTAGTCACTGGGGAATGCCAATCTCAGAAGATAGATTTTACACCAGGCCAAGAAGATCAACAAAAATAAACCCTTCTTGGACTAGAAACAAAAGAAAAGCCCAATTCCAAAAACCTTAAAACAATTCTAATTTTAATAATAATAATAATAAATTAGCTATTTTAATTAATTATTAACTATTTAGTGCCAAAATTTAATTGAAAGATTTTTTTTTAACATTGTGCTTTTTTAAATGATATGAAAAAACCAAGGGTATTAAAGTATGTGGTACTAATCATTTTCTATTTGTCATACATTGAACTTTATATTTCTTCTTGATTTCATATTGTTAGAAGAGACGTTAAATTAAATGTCTTGAACCACATGAATGAATTATTATGGGTTACTGGCTCTCTTATTTTTCTTGTAGTCTGAGCCCAGGTAAGGATCCCAGGAAATCTCCTCCACTCCCTCCAACACGCACCCTGCCTGGGTTACTTCTCTCCATCTCCGTTCTCGCTGCTGTAGTTCACTTTTTCCCCTCTGCTTTTGCTCTTTTTCAGCCCCTCACTTCCACCACTACAATTTCTCAAGTTGGTCTCTCCTCAGCAGTTAGACTTAACTTTTAAGAAATGGAAATCAGGTCATTTTATTCTCTAGCTTATAATTTCTAGGAGCTTCTCCTCCCACTTTGAATAAAATCCAATTCCTACAAAAGTTCACAATGTGGATCTAGCACTTGCCTATTTCTCTTGTCCACATAAACACAACCTGCAGTGACTACCATATGACAATGAAATACTGAGGTGAATATTATTTGTTATTTTTTTAGGATTCTGTTTCATTAAATATAAACACATATAAATCATATAAATCCAATAAATTATATTGTGGATGTGGATTTTAGATGGCTTAGTAGGAGAGAGGAGGAATCTTATAGTAAAAATAGAAAATAAGGGAAATTAATTTTAGGTTTGCTGTACACAATTCAGAAAACTTAAGTATTTCCATTTCACCCACTAACTCATTCTGTGCATTTCCTCTGAAACAACAAATACAAAATTTTTATGCAAATGCTTTATAAAAGTCAATTCTTGAGGGCTTAGGGCAGCTAAAATCAAAATTAAATGCATAACAGAGTAGAGGACAACAGAGGGATACTCTGGCATATTACAAAAACCAAAAGACCTAGGTTCTTACCTATTTTTGCTAGCTTGGTTGCCTTAGAAATAAAGAATATCATAGACTCTACCCCTTTGTAAGATGAGTGTGATTACTAGACTATTTCTGCACCCTTTACAAATGTATTACTGTGTGACTCAACAAATAAATGAGATGCATTAATGTGTAGAGGACGGCTGTTTGACATTAAACTCTTTCCTTCCCCCATTCCTATTACCCTTATTCTTCTCTGCTCTATTTTTTAATTAAATATATCTATTAAAATATAGGTCCCATTAGACATTGCAAATAGTTCTATTTTTCCTGTATTTTACCATTAAAGTGGTGCAGAGTAGGGTTTCTTTCTTTCTCCACAGAAAATATTTAAGGGAGGATAGCATAGTTTTTTAAAAACAATACCTCCCTTAAAATTTTCTCATGGTCTTTATGAAAAAGAAAAACAAAAGCCTTTCATACAATAGTAATATGGTTACATAAATTTACCCTTAAATTTGAATTATTAAGACATGTGACATTCTGGAGCCCAAGCTGTTGAAGGGAAAAAATAATATTTCAAAGGAAATATTGCAACTTACACCATAAAATGTAACAAAATATTAAGAGATAGTCAAACTTTGTATATGCCTTCCTTAATTACCTGAAATTTTATGAATGTACTTAAAATAAGAGATCTCAAAAACAAATTAAATCAGAAAGACTTTGTAGCATAATCCATTAACTCAATATTGTCTATAGTAAGATACAAAATATACTTAAGAGATTTGTTCTCATACGCAGGTGTTAAAGTTCATGTTCATGTATCATTGTATTCCTCAGTCACAGAGAGGCAAACCTTCATTCTGTTAACTTCACAAATTTTTAATAAGTCCAAGAAATTACTCATCCTTCCCTCTTTTCAAAAAGAAAATCATATCTCTAGCTTATGTACCAAGTGTAGAGTTTTCAGGATTCTGTGGAAAAATGGCAGAAAAAAAAAAGCAGACAGTGAAAAGGGGAAATCTATTTCTCTGTTCCAAATGTCTGAGAATTTGTTGTCTTGAACTAAATATACTCTGATAAGAAATGTAAAGTAAATAAAATGATTGTTTGGGAAACAATGTCAATAGCAAAGAGATCATAATTATATATGGAGATTTTTCAGCTCTCTAGAAGTATTTTTTAAATAATCTGCCAACATATGTTTCAATTGCCAAGTCTTGAAAAAACACACGTTCCCGAATATTGCAAAAAATACTTGCAATAGCTATACTTACTGTAGAACCTCATTTATCTGATAACAGCTCATTCAAAATAGCGTATGATTTGAAAACTATTATATAGTTGTATATATAGAGGTTTTCTGTTAATGTTGAACATTTATTCTGAAATAAAGTTTCAAGGTTACTGAAGTGTATGTAAGGAGACCAAATCACCACTCACCAGTTGTGACATTTATGCTACACTTCCCCATGTACAAAGACCACAAAGCCACGTTCAAAGTACCAGAATCACAGCATGACACATTTGTGCTATACATTTAAATGTCTTCACACTAAAACCCAATCACCATGACTGAAATAATCCTGAGGTGGTCTCCATTAGTTACCAAGGTCACTGAAATAAATGAGTTAAACTTGGCATTATTATTCGCACGAGAAACAGCAGCTTGAATTAGAACTATATAATGGACAAAAAAAAGAACTTATAAATATTGCATTATATTATTGATAATATTAACCTTTACTTTAATATCTTCCTTCAAAACACAAACAAATATTATAAGGTTATTTTAATTTAATAATAAAAATAATAGCTACCATATGTTTTGTTTTTATTTTTTATAATTAATTTATTTTTTGAATTTGTAATGAATGCACAGGAAAAAGAGTTCAAATAATATTAAAGTGTATACAAGAAGTAACTTGATTTTCCACTCCCACCCAGCTTTTCTCCTTTAAGACAGCCACTGTTACTAGCTCCTTGAATATCCTTCCACAGATATGTTATACATATGTAAGTATGTACACATAGATCTCTTTCTTTTTAAAAATATTTGTTTATTTTTAGAGAGAGGGGAAGGGAAGAAGAAAGAGAGGAAACACCGATGTGCAAGACAAACATTGATTGGTTGCCTCTCACACGCCCCCAAATGGGCCCCATGCCCACACCCAGCCATGTGCTCTGACTGGGAATCGAACTGGCCACCATTTGTTTCGCAGACCAGTGTTCAATCCATGGAGCCACACCATACAGGGCTGGATTTCTTTCTTAATGCATAAATATTGGCATGATGCAGAGCCTTTTCTATATCTTGCATATATTCATTTAATATAATAGAAACTTTCTCAATTTCAGTACATATAAAGCTTTCTTATTCTTTTTAATATCTGCGTGACATTTCATTGGATGAAGTTACAATAATTTATTTAAACAGTCCCCACTGATCTACATTTTTAGGGCTGCAATGATTATTCTTATACATACATTATTCTGTGCATGTGAAATTATATCAGTAAGATAAATTCCTAAAAAATAAATTGCTGGGACAGAGGGCATGCATTTATATTTAGGTTAGATAAATAAAGTTGTATTTAATTTCACTTATATCAGTTTATGCTCCCATCTAATGTAAGAAAGGATATATTTCCCCATACTATAAGGTTTAGAACTTATTTATTGTCATTTTGAAAGCAAGTTGAGGACATTTTTTGCCTACCACTGCAAAATAAAAAAGAAAGGGTGTACAAAGATGAATTAGCATTGAAAAGTGTGCATGTTTCCTTTTTAAAAAAACAAATATACTCCAAGTCAGAGTTTTTTTGGATGGTTAAACAGACATCATTTTTTCACAAAGCCAAGTTATTTTAAGACTAATAATTCTCTCCAAATTTCAGCATCATTGAATATAAATCAAAATAATGTCAATATGAAGGGAAATAGTACAATCAGTAGAAAACTATTCAGTTCTTTATTTATATTTTAGAATGGTAGAAAACCCTAGTAATCAATCTGAGATTATTCAATCGGTATCAAATATTTAATTTTATTTTTCCCAATTTATTTATTTTTCTCAATATTTAATAGTTTATTTCCTAAATAAGAAAATCTAAGACTTAAGTTTTTCCAAATAAAGTGCATTCTTAGAGCTGAAAAGAAAAATCTTCAGCAAAATTTTTCCTTATTTAATTATTAGATTTTTTAGTACTATTTAAAAAATAAGTTTGTGGATTTCTGCATGAAAACACTACTCTTAACTTTAATACTTGAAGAATTCCAAAACTACAATGTTCAAGAGTTGCTTGCTCAACAATGTTTTTCTTTAAACAAAATCACATTTTACATTTGAAAATTAATCAATTTATATAAGTCAGGTTGATAAATATGTATATTTTTGCCATATTATTCTTTAGTATGAAGTTTTTATATTCAAAAGAGCTATGTGGTTGTAAAATATACCCAAAACGCCTTGGAGGTATGATTATTTCTCTATTTGTCCAGAAGACATAAGATTACATTTTAAAGCAAGGAGAAAAAAACAACTTGAACATTTAAATATGGTTGTGAAGAGTTATTTTGTCTATTTCCTACCTCATTTTCTCTGGGTTGGTTAACTTCTTGCATGTCTTATACCAATACACATGGAATTGCTTTCGCTCTGACAGCCCAGCAGTTTAACTCAGCAGGCTTCACAGTTAAATGAAACTTCTTTAGTGTCAAATGCATTCCCACAAAGCATTGCTTAACTGAAGTCCATTTCAGAAATTCAAGGAAAGGCGTGCAGTCCAGGGTTGGCTCTAATAAGCCTCTTCAACTAGATTTCAGTGCGGTCCCGTATAAAGATCTGGCAGGGGTACCAGCTTGTCCTGTCTTTGACCAGTGCTAGCCTAATGGAATATCCAGGCACAACTAAAGAATGGTGGCAGCAGGTCTGTTCTCCTGAGAAATCTGAAGGAGACTCAGTAGAAGAGATGCCTTGGGAATGGAACAGAGAGAAGAATGTGAGGTGTGTCTACAACTGGCTCTGGATGCCCTGCTCTAAAGATCCTTGTCTAAGGGGGACATGAAAGGTTTTCATGAGACATTAAGGAATGATCATAAGGCCTTGGCATTTTGTCAAATATTAATATTCTCCTCATCAGTGACTGTGCATAAGTGTCATTCTTGCAGAGTGGTTTCATTATATGGAAATACATTTTTGGAAATGTTTTACAATTAGAATGATCAGTGACTGATCTGTTGTAATTCATACATGGGACTTAGCATGTTTAAAAACACTTTCTCTAACAGCAATGTTCAAGAAGTGTGCTATGGCACACTGATGTGCCATAAGAGTTTTTGAAACATGACTGTACCTGATCAGTCAGTTTTTTTTTACCTTTTTTACCTTAGATTTTCAAATAAAAAATAATAATAACAGCCAACACAACAGTAGCAGTACAGTATGAATGAATCAAAATTATGCCTATTTTTTTGTCATATTGACAAAAATATATTTTTGGTGTGCCACAGAATCTTAGTAATTAGTAATTAGTTTATGTGTGCATCAGATGAAAAAGATTGAAAATTGCTGGTCTTCCTACTATGATCCATAATTGGATATGTTGTCAGGAGTCTTCCTAAAGAGAGGCCTTGTCAGCTGTCTTTCAACATCACCTACATCATTTGGTCCTCACCACCAAGAGATAAGAACCAAACTCCCCGAGTATTTGTATACTATTCATTCTAGTCCCAACTAACATAATTGGATATGTTGTCAGGAGTCTTCCTAAAGAGAGGCCTTGTCAGCTGTCTTTCAACATCACCTACATCATTTGGTCCTCACCACCAAGAGATAAGAGACAAACTCCCCGAGTATTTGTATACTATTCATTCTAGTCCCAACTAACTTCTATCTCTCATCATCCAACTATATCCATTTTGCATTGGTGACATTAAATATTTCTTGAAGTTCCTCCTAAATAACATTTTTATTTTATATTTTTTTAAAGTAATGACACTGGATATCTTGTTTTTTTTTTAATAATTAATTTATTTGTTAGTTTTGTTTATTTATTTATTTTTAGAGAGAGGGGAAAGGAGAAAGAGAGGGAGAGAAACATCACTCTGTGGTTGCCTCTCACTCGCGCCCCCAACTGGGGACCTGACGTGCAACCTAGTCATGTGCCCTGACTGGGAATCAAACCAGTGACACTTGGCTCGCAGGCCGACGCTCAATCCACTGAGCCACAGCAGCCAGGCCTAAATAACATTTTTAAAATGTAACTCTGCATAATTGTTCTTACCAGTCTATCTGTTACATTCTTATTATGTCTTTAAGGTAAGTCAAATAGTACCTCTTTATGAGGCCTCAATAACACTATGAAAAAATTAGTAATTTCTCCCGCTATGATTTCATAAATCTACTAGAGATTGCATTGACTTTTATTGCAATTATTTCCCTATATGTATTTACCATTTATTATATTACTAGTTAATTTTCTGGATTGACATTTATATTTGCATGTCATGTCTAATGCTTACATTAGAGTTGACACACAATAGGTAATCAATAAGTCTGTGTTGAATCAATGAATAAAAAATGAATTAAATACACAAATGAAGCAAAACCACATAGAAGATCTACACATTTAAGTATTTTTCTGGTAGAAGGCTGCCTCATTTTTAATATCCCAACTTTATAGAAGATACGTGCTTCTTAACACAGCCAATATTTATATAGAAAAAAAATTACATTTATTTCTCTAAAAGTCAACATGACATTTTTTAGCAAATTGCATGGGGAAAAGTAATTTTCCAAATAGAAATGATAGAATGTCAAAATCACATAGACATTTTGAGAAGCAGGCCAAATCTCAACAAAGGGAGTATTCATCTTAGATGTTGCTGGCACTAAGAAAGGCCATGGTACTGCAAACAAACTTTTTTATTAAGCATATCAATTACATTTGATAATCTGGAAAAATATTTTTTAAATATTTAGTAGGTACTCATATGAAAACGTTATCGTTTTCTAGAAACTGGGAGTGCAGACTGACAATTCACTATATTTTTCTCATTTTAAATAACGGGGAAAAATTTTTTGGTTAACATTTTTATTCCAATTGTCTGATTTTGATAAACACATTATTATTAATAAATGGGAAATAGTTGTATTAAATTAGATGTTTAAATCATTCAAATCATTGTGCTGTTTATTCTGAGAAATATAAAAATAGAGATGACTTGGTGCCTTGTCTAAGAAATATGATAGTATCACAATTAATTTTTAGCTCTAATGTTAACCCATGAAACTGTAAGAGCTACATAGGATGCCATGTTAGCAAGGATTCCAAGGCTACAGCCCAGCTTGGGAGATAAACAACATTTGTAACAGTAAACATACTTGCCACCACTGCGCTAAGGATTTGTACACACACACATAATACAAGCACTTTTGGTTGAAGTAATAAGTAAAAATTCCTGAATGATGTGTTCCTTAAGCTGGGCAGGGTAATTTTAGGGATAAAAATGAAAAGGAAAAAAAAAAGTAATCGAAGTAAAACAGTGCCCGAAACAAAGTTTAGAAAAGAACTGGCAAAACCTAATAAAAGCAAGTAGTCATACTGGTTAAGACCAAATGAATTCCTCTTGTCCTCAAAATGGAAGTGCAGGGTAGCTTCTAAGAAAGCTTCCTGCAACTTACAACACTTGACCAATGAGAAGACTCTTCAACAGAATAGCAATCTCACAAAGACTTGGAAAATTAAAACTAGAGTTATTGATTACTAGTCTACTGTAAGAACTAATGTTAATTGTAAGACAAATTTATTAAGTGAAGAAGGTAAAGAAAAATCTTGGCATGTCCCTGATTGAGCTGAGGAAACATGGAATGGAAAAAATAAAACATATAGCATTAATATAGGCAATAATCTAATCAATAGGGAGAAAAATTTTAGTTGTAATGAAATTACAGTCACTACCTTTCATACAGTAGTCTCAAAAAGAAAATTCTCCAAACCTCAGAGCTAAATTTTCTACAAAAATGTTTCCCTCAAATATTATGCATCTCATATATTTATTCCAGACTTCTGAGGAGTTGTGCATCATGATCTAATAGTTTAGATAGAAACACAAAAACTTCAGGATCAATCTTAAATTGGCCTCAGAGTCATCTTTATGAAGAGGAAATAAGAGGAAGCACCTTTGTGTGGGAGGGAGAGGCTTACCAAGATAACTAAATTTGTTCTAATATCAATCACTGTGCAACTTTTATTTAATCTCTTCTTGCTCTTTTCTATACTAAAAAAATCTTCTTGCCTTCTTACTCTTAGCCTCTTCTATCAGTCTTGTCTCAAGGTGTTAGTAATGTTTACAGCACATAAATTGTTGGCAAATTATCTGTATTGTACATCTAATAAATAACAACTGACTTTTTTCCTATTTTAACCATTCTTTCCCCACTGTCTATCCAATTTCTTTAATTCCTATCGTACCAAGGTAGGTTCACCCAGAGTAATGAAAGCAAGTTAGGCAAGTCTCAAATGTATAGGGCAGGCCATCAGGAAGGGCAGGCTGGAACACTCCAGTGTGGATTGAAGATAGTGTATTGTCTACCGGCAGAGTTTCTTCTTTTCTCAGGGATGTTTCAGATTTTAAGGCCCTGGTTTTATGGTCTTTAAACCTATTGAGTTGGCCAACCAAAATTACCTGGAAAAATCTCCCTTAAAGTTATCTGATTATGGACTTTAAGCACATCTAAAAACTACCTTCATAGCAACACCTAATTAGTGCTTGACTGAATAACTGGGGACTGAAACCTAGACAAGTTGATGGTCAAAAAAGCCATCATGGCCTGTCCTTGTCAACATGGCACCCACACATATGTCATTAAACCATATCTACTATCCAAATTAAGACAATAACAGAGTTACTTTTTATATTTCCACCTACCAAGATACAGCTATCCTCCATACAATTTTTTAAAAAAAGAAACATTAAATACTTAATTCCAGAAGAAGATTCAAAGACTTTTCCTGATGTTCATTTTTCTCCTTTGGTAGTCTGTAACATAAATACTGTGATACAAAACCAACTATTATTATATACCTTATATTCAAGATAAGGAGATAAGAGAGGAAAGAAATTCAAAATATGTGGTTAATATTTATGGAAACATATAGCAAAATAAGCAAAAAATACTCATAACTATTACAATTCTTATTTCTGCAACTAGTCACTTGGTCATGGTTGGTATCTATTACTGCTCATTCCTTATTTATTCCCTTTTCACTCAGCAACCATACCAACTGGTTATGGTTCTTTGAATGGCAAGCTGACTTTAAACCTTCATTTATAAAGGTTCTGTACCACTAGCCCTTCTGCCTGAATTGAGCTGTTTTAGTTCTCCATTGACTTTGATCACAGGACATGGTATAAATAAAATAGATCCTAAGGGATCTCCTGTGTTCCAGATATAATCTTTCATACTTCTATTTTGTAGTAGCAATTTTTCCTTGGCAATTGATATCAATCATCCCAGCCAGTACTGTAACTCCCTTCTGTGCCTGCTGACTCGAAAGCACAAAGATTACAAAGTGGCTGAGTGGCAGTCTCAATTTCCAGTCCGATGCAATAATTGTTTTGTCTCCTGGTGGAAGCATTTCTCTCAATAAAACTAAGTCCTCCAGACCAGCAGTATCTAAGGCTGTGGGTTCAGGAAGGAGAGATTTTACTAGTGGAACACTAGTAATAGTAGAAAGTAGAGCCATTCCCGTTTCCATGCTTTCACCCCTGGACCAGTGGGTCCTGGTTAAGGGAAAAGAGCACCATATATCGGACGCTGATTTAGAGCATATTCAAGATCTGCCGGCCACACCCCCATAAGCCAGCTTCAGGATGGGGGAGGGGAGTAGAGGGTCTGGGGTAGGGCGAACATGTTGAGACCAGTGAATTCCATGAGCATGGGCCCATTGCCACACTTCTTTTGCTGTGAAGCAAGATCCTTGATCAAAAGCAATGTTGTGTAAAATATGGTGATGAAAAATATGGCATCCTGTAAGTCTACAGATGGTAGTTTTGGCAGAAGCATTGTGTGCATAGAAGACAAATTCCTATCCAGGATATCTATTATATTAAAATACTTCCCCTTCTATAAGGGAAGTAGTTCAATGTAATCAACCTGCCATCAGTTAGCTAGCTTGCCATCCCCAAGAAATGGTATCATACTGCAGACACAATGTTGATTTATGTTGCTGGCAGATTGGGAACCCAGCAGCGACTGCAGTCAGGTCAGCCTCAGTGAGTGGAGTCCATGGTGTTGTGCCTGTAAATCACCCCCACCCACCATGACCACTTTGTTCACGATCCCACTGGGCAGTGACAAAAGTGGCAGGGGAAAGAGGCTGATTGGTATCCACAGAACAGGTCTTTGTATCTACTGCATCATTAAAATCCTCCTGTGCTAAGGTCACCCTTTGATGACATTAACAAGGAACACAATTTTTCTTATAATCTTTGTCCATTCAGATCTCATTCTTAACTTTCCTGTCATAATTTTCCAATCATATTTATTCCAAGTGCCTGGCCATCCAAACAAATCATTGGTCAGAGTTGATGAAAAAGAGAAAACAAAACAAAATAAAAAACATAGATTTATAATTATGACAAGTTTTTTTTTTTTTTTCCCCCAGGCAAAATAAACCAATGCAGTTCTCAAAATGCTGCCCATGGGGAGGATTTTCATACATCTTTGCCTTTTAGGGATATCCCAGAAAGGGGTTGCAATAATTGAGATGATGGTTTTGGGGTGGTATCTGCATATCATGCAGAGCCATCTATAAACTAGGTCTGAGTTTTCTCTTCTTCAATCAGTGGATCATGGGAAATTTCCCATGTCATAAGTGCAAGCTGAGAGGCAGAAGGCAATGAAACCAGAGTACGGGCCTTGGATATTTGCATTAACACTTCATGCAGCTTACTTATTCCTTCAAGGCCCTCCCAAGCATGAACTACACTGCCTTTATTCCATAATGGAACGTTGCTGTGCATGCCCAACTTTACCACTTCGTGTATCAAATAATACCCTATTTGTGATCAAAAGCGCATTTCACATGATAATTATTTGGATGAATGGATGGGTGAATGAAGGGATAAAAGGATAGATGGATGAATTGGTAGGTAGATAGAAGGATAGATAGATAGATGATAGATGGAGTGATCCTATAGTTTGTTTCTCCAGAGAACCCGGACTAACACAACCCATAATAATACATTTGGTCAGATTCAACTTCATGGTTCTTCTCTCATTATCCTGTGCCCTTAAGATCCATTCCCACACATATTCCCAGATTTCTGTCTATAGTAACTGAAACAAAAACATGCAGCTTTGTAGTTTGGTGTGTAGAGCACTGCACTTTCTGGCAGGTCACACTGTTTCTCATTCTTTGTAGCCTCTTTGGACTTGAGTCTAGTTGTAGGTCTAGCAACAAAGACAGGTGTTGCATGTAGGTCATGAGGAGAGAATCTGTAGTGCCCGATAAGGCAACTACAGCAGAGGAGGCCATTAGCGATGCTTCAGGCAAGGGAAGATTAACCTCTTCCTAAGTGACTATGTTATATCATTTAAAAAAACTAGTCTTAACTTTACAAATACACACACATAATGTGTTCTTTAATTGAACATCTTCCACATATTCCTTGTAACAAACTCCTCTATTCTAAATGAATTGAGATGCATTGGAGACTAGAAAAAAATCACTAGATGATTACTAAATATGTCCTAGATTTTTTTTCATAAAGTAAGTTTTTGTGTTCTAGTCCAAACCAGCAAAGAGGCAAAACAAAAGGCTTAGATGCAACCTGTGGAAGTTATTATTTTTCAAGGATCCAGGTCCTTGCAAAAAAAATATGCCATAAAAATGCATATTTTTGAGGTGATTCATCTTTATTTTCTCCAAATGTACATCCTCCTTTTTCTTTACCTGTGTTATGGGTTCGTTTCAGACTTCTACCTCACAACCCATCAGTCTCATCAGAAAACATTGTTTTGTTTATACATCAGGAATGTACTATTGACTACAAAATACATTTTTGTCTTGTTTTCACAACAAATTTACCTTTACTATCCTTTTTGCATTGGGACATATATTCATACATAACATAGCTATATATATATATATATATATATATATATAAGGGTTTTATATAGCTATATATATATATATATATAAGGGTTTATATAAGCAAAAACAGAATTAAAAACTACCATTTATTAAGAAGCCAATAATTATATAAAATGAGAGAGAGAGAGAGAGAGAGAGAGAGAGAAGAGAGAGGAGAGCATGCTTTACTTCCTTCTGTAAAACCCAATTGTTAAGCTTGTGTGGAAGGAGATTACTACAATATTGTCTCTGTTTTTAACAGAAAGGACAGATATGAAGCACCTGTTGTTACATGAGGGAAAATAAGAGTGTGAGAATATTGATGTGAGCAGAGTGCCGTGGCCACATGTGGCAGAGAGAATGTTAAGATTCCCTAGGTTCCCTCCTCCTGGATGATCCTGCAGGATCCCGTTCTCTTCAGTCTGAGGTTTGTGAATAGGATGGGATGTCACATCCATGATTATGTTACCTTATAAAGCTGAAGGGATTTTGCAGATTTAATTAAATCCTGAATCTGTTCACTACTCCAAATTAACCAAAAGGGAGATTATTATAAATTGGCCTGAGATCATCAGATTAGCTCTTAAGATAAGTCAACTACTCAAAACAATAGCAGACACTATCCTATTTTGTAGGCCTTGAAAAAGCAAGCTACCATGTTATGGGGAGGGCCATGTGGTCCAAAACTGGAGACTACTCAAGGAGTTGAGCCTTAGTCTTAGAACTACAAGGGATAAAGAAAACCCTGACTCCAAGTGAGAAGGTAGCCTGGCAGATAACTATGATTTTGACCTTGTGAATTTTTGCTAATCCTTTAACACTCAGCCCAGATATCACCTCCAATGAAATACCTTTCTTGATATCCTCAGGAATAGATAAATGGTTTTCCCTCTGCTCCCATGATGCCTTATTTGCACTTTGATTATAGCAATGTTTATATGAGTGTATTTCATTCACATGGGTTTTTTCTGTTATTGATCATGAGCCTCTAGAGGGCACAGGCTTTGTTCTTTTTATCAGTATATCTGTCCATGTCAGGTATGTAATAGACACTAAATACTTATTCATGTATCCAGTCATATACTTATTTTCTTCATACTACTTGCTGGCTGAATGGCTGTGAAGCAACAACCTTATTCACTGGTCATGGAATGAAACATAATAATGTATATCTTACTAATAAGAAGTTGACCTTATAAGATGGAAGCTACAGTAAAGGGAAGGGCAGAGCAAGAAACTGCCTTATAAAAAAGAAGCATGACTTGGCAGTAGTGAAACATGTGAATAACTTACTCAATGAGAAAGCAGTCATCCTTTTTGGAACTCTATAAAATCAGATAATATCATCCCCCCAAACCTGACTATATATATCTATGGTACCATATTACAGACTGAGTGCTTACTCGTTTTTTGCAGTGCCATGAGTCTTGGTTCTCCCAGAAAGTGGTAGGTAGTCAGAAAATCCAGTGGAGCTGTTGAATTTTCCTTTATAATTTACTGGTGTGGGAGTAGGGATAGCTGTTCAGTGCATTGTGTAATTCCATCACTGTGGAGGTAACCAGTCTCAATTTATAATGTAGTCACTTAGATATCTCCTTAAATTCTAATTACACAATTCTCCTTTATGTCATTCTGCCTCAGTCCAGAAAGAGGTTAATTAAAAAGAAAGAAAGAAACTCTAAGATGTGCTTTTAGTAAATGTGACACTTACAGTTATGAATAAAAATATGGTTTCCCTGTCTTGATGCACGGCATATTTTTTATTTGTTTTGGTAGTCTTTTTTAAAAAAATCAAAAAAGCTCTAGTAGCTTCCTCTGGCAAAAGCACAAGCACTCTACGGATACTAGTCTAACTGCCTGCCATCAGTCACGGAGCTGGAAGGGCCCTCTAGCACACAGGACCATCTGAGTGACGCAGAAGAGTCATTTTCAAGGGTCTTGGAACTTGCAGTCACTTGGCTACCAGCAAGTATTTCTAGAGGAAAGGAATCCTCTAGTCCAATAGACCAGAGGGTCTTTGGGCTTTGCCAAGAAGAGTGACAGAGGCTATAAAACTGTCTGCTCTCCTCCTCTGCTAAATGTCTGGCCAGAAATCACAAAGACTCAGAGCTGTTGAAAATACAGCTGCTTTATTTCAAAATGCACCCTGCAGAGGATGCTGCTTCCTACTCTCTCACCCCATCTACTGGAGTTTCCTCAAAACACTGATCTAGTTAACATGCAGCCAGAAAAACTGCATTCCAGGATACCTTCAGTCGCCTGTTGTTTTCCCTAGAGGATCAGATCTTCCAGGAGCCAAGAGTTCGACAGCTGACAATTTGAATTTGTTTGCAGATTTTTTTTTTTTTAAAGAAATGTGCAGCAATAGGCAGGCTGAATAAAGCAAACTTCATTCTGATTATCAAATTCATTTTTTGAGTGTCTCCTCCGGAATAATTTTGTCTTTTACTATTTTTCCAGAATTTTCCTCCTTTTGGACATTTATTTTGTAATTTGTGGTCATTACATCAGTACCTTGCAGTGGAAGAATGGGTTCTGGATTTGAAGTCAGATGATAGAAATTCAGTTCTGACCTGCATGTCTTAATACCAGAGATTCACCAGTGTAACTACCCATCTGTACTTCTTAATCCCTCAGTCCTCCATCCCCCTTCGCCTCTGGCAACCATGTGCAAGGGTAAATCTGTTTGATTTACTGTCCGTAGGTAGCTCTCTGAAGTTCCAGCCTGATGCAGGAAAGAATCTCTTATCAGATTTCTTGCCTTGGGTGGTGGGAGGGACTTGGGCTTTGACTTCTGTGCCCTCTTGTTCAAGCCATAAAAACTGAAGTGCACATGAGACTTGGTTAGTAATTGCCTCTGGAGTAAAAACAGCTCCAGTACTCTCTTACCTCTTGGGTTCCAGGTTTTCCTTAGGTTTTGGTTTGGTAACTCCTCACTACTATGTCAGCTTTTTGATGGTTTTCTAAAGGCAGTTATAAAATATTTTACCCAGCAGCTGTTGTTGGTTTCAATGGGAATATTGGTCTGAATAACCTCACTTGCTATATCTCTAGAAACAGAACAGGACGTACAACGTATGCTAAACAAAATTCTTAAATTGAGTTTGAATCTAAGTCTGATTCAACATGGAACAGGACACTGTGAAAACAAACCTGACCAGAAATTAAATTCACAAACCTAGCCCATGGTCTCAGAAATAGTAATGCTATTATTCTGTAATAAGTATGTGCTGGCAAGAAGTTTTCAGTGTGTTTTTAGGGGACCAAAGTACAACTGAAAACTGAATGTTTAAAAATTACCTCTGTACTTAAAGAGGAACTTTTGAAATGATAGATAGTGAATGAAGCATGCTCCTCAAATAATAATAAAGGGCCTTATTCAAAGATATAACAACCAGACTAAACTGTAGTGATACAGAATGGGGTGGAATGAACATGAAAATACCAAAGCACTGCTAGTAATCAAAAAAGAGAAATTTAGGACCTTGAAACCAGTCCTACCTGAAATCACTCAAGTCTTATAACTAAAGATTTACACCAATTTTATGATGGTGAGCCATTATGACTTCACTCTGTGTTCTCTATGTTTCTCCTAAGTTTAAGGTTGTTATATAATTCTAGTTTAATTAATTTAAAGTAAATTGTGTATACCTCCCTTACTATAGTTTAATTTAGTCATTTTCTACTAATCCTTTTGGACTTTATCTAAAGTTAAAGACTTTATCCAGGAAGTAACACTGATAGATGTCTGAACACAGAGAGTTGTAATTTCTCCAGAATGTTACCCAGGCAAGTTTATTTCTAGCAAAAGAAAGATACAGATATATAAAGGAAAAAATATACATAAGGTCTGTCCAGAAGGTATCCAGTCATTTAATATAAAAAATAGACATTTATTGAAGAAGATAAAGACACAAGAAACATTGTACACAGGACAATGACACCTTAGTCCCCTTCAAAGTAGGCACCTTGGGACCTCACATAGTTCTCCCAATTGCCGTCACCTGCCCTGTTGTATTTTGCTGAATCTCATCAATGGTCTGAAATCTCTTCCCTTTCAAAGGTGATTTTAGTTTTGGGAAAAGCCAGAAGTCACAGGGCACCAAATCTAGGCTTTGAGGGCTAAGTCACCTTGGTGATTTGATGTTTCACCAAAAAACTCTGCACAAGACATGATATGTGAGTGGGTGCGTTATTGTGATGCAACTGCCAATCACCAGTTGCCCATAGCTGTGAACTTCTGAATCATCTGAAGAGTTTCTGCAGAGGAATGATCAAGCTTAATGCAAAATTTGATGCAGATTGATTGTCTTGCTCACTCAGTCATTTTGAATGCAACAGCTACACAGTTCATATGTTCACTCAATGGTGTCTACCACCCCCACGGACTAGTACAGTGAAGTTGTAATTGTTCACTCATGTGCATTTCCGTACACTCCCCTTGACTCCAGATTACATCAATGT
This sequence comes from Furipterus horrens, assembly GCF_987537825.1. Classification (NCBI taxonomy): domain Eukaryota; kingdom Metazoa; phylum Chordata; class Mammalia; order Chiroptera; family Furipteridae; genus Furipterus; species Furipterus horrens. The sequence continues at coordinate 16,736,547 of NW_028327177.1, read as the reverse complement.
TGTGCAAACTATTCTCATTATATTAACAATAGCTGTAATTTTTCTGGACAGACTTGTATGGTGTTTGTTTATTTGTTTGTTTTGTTTTGTGTTCTGGGCAGGACCATGGGAATTAAGTCTCCAGGAGAAATTTCCGTACTTTGGAAATTATGTAATTATTATGTAATACACACACTTCTTTCTGTTCATCTCTACTTTTTTTTTTAAATTCTATTACCTAAATATTTGACCTTTACAAGACTGCAAATTTAAAAAGTTAATCATAACATTTCAAGTTAAAATGCTTTTTTATGGAAACCTTCATTACTTAAAGGCTTTGTCATCCACTTCCTTGATCAAAATAGGTAGTGACCTGTAAAGCAGCCAAGAAATTTTTAGTTGGAGTGGATTTCTCCTGATGGATGAAGGAGCAGGCAAAGATTCTTAACAGTAAAGTGTGAGCAGATAATTTTATGTGACAGCCACATTATAAATGAGGCAATATAAGTATGAAGTAGTTCACAGCATTTACTTCTATCAAGCTCTGTTGATTAAAAAAGCAAGGTGTGGTTCAAAAATTATCTGAGTCTCCAATAATTTTTGGCTTCTCTGTAAGTAAGACTACATGAGAATACACTAGAGGTTCTGGAAAGGAAGCCATGTCATCGTTGGCAAGCCCGCTTCCAGATTTGGCCCCAGCTGGTTTAACTGCGTCTTCCAATACAGCGTGAAGGATGAAACGGGTGCATGTAATAGCCTGGAGTTTCATATATTAAAATCGGAGTATCACCCGTAACAGTTGTAAGCTTTATCAGAAACCCTAGATACAGGCATCTTTTCAAGATCTCAAGCACTGAAAGGATCTTTTGTAATATTGCACACTGTATAGCAAACATTGTTGTCATCAGCAGGTTTGGATCTTCTGGGAGTCTGCATTCTGTCAAGGTTTTTGGCAGAGATTCAGGTAGAGAAACATTTACTTTAAAATGATTAATGATTCCCAAGTCTGCTTTGCCAAGGACCAAGCTTTTTGTACTCTCCTTTTAGTCATTGATCCTGAAACACTTTGCAACTTACTCAGCTTTCAAATTAACATATATATATATATATATATATATATATATATATATATATATATATATACTTTGAAAAATATACATATTTGATTAGATCTTTCTTTTCCCTAGAAACTGACCATGGCAGACTCTTTTGGACAAGCACAGGGTAAATACCTATTTCATTAATATTGTTATTTGAATGGTGTAATTTAATTAGTCTGTTTCGAAGCCCACATTTATGGCCAGCTGGTAAAGCCAGGATTCTGAGATATGACCTGGATTTGATAGGGTTTCAATAATGCAGTTCACTGTAACAGTGTGTAGTGTGTCCTATTACACAGTAATACTATTAAACTACTTCACAATAAATAATCGAATAATCTAAGACTTAACTTTTTTCCAGTGCCATGTGACCTGAAGCTAAGAAGGCAAAATCTCATATGGTTATAAATATAAACTGTGTTATAATTCATTTCTTATAATAATGAAATATTCTTAAAAACTTTCAGATAAATGAAAAATTTGTTTCATGTCTCTCTTTATTAAATGTCCTCTGCTTTGAGGAAAGGCTCTCTCCACCTTCAGGTAGAGGAAGGAGGTGAATAACAGTACTGTGTTCTGGGCGTGCATGTGTGTGCAGGCAGGCACGCATCTGTACTTCCTAAATTACCACCTAGTGAAATAATGTAATTCATTAACAACACTTACAATACCATTATTTAAATATATATTTGGGGTTCAAGTTTTAAAATAATTTACTTTTTGTTGGGGGGTTGAGCAGAAAATAATTAAATACTAAGAAATCATTTTTGGATCAATCTGTGCATTATTTTTAAGAAACAGATTGGTTTAGGGAAATACTTTATAGGACATCTACAAACTGGCAAAACTTGACAGGAAACAACACCAGGGGATAGACAATATGCTTGGCTCAAATGTGATGCCATTTGCACCTCACTGGTAGGAAGAGGCCATTTTTCCTAACTTTTGAAAGTATCTCTCTTAAACTAATAATTTAGCAACAATTGCGATGACCTTCTACAATTAGGAATTATAAAAGCTCTCAATCTTTAGTGCCTTTTGATTTGTATTATATTATAAAAAGCAATTTTTAAACCCAGAACTACTCCAAATAAGACTTTCTTGAAATCTCTCCATTACAAAAGTCCTTAGGTCCAAAACTGAATACAGCTGTTCTGATAAATTAAGCATTACTGAATTTTTCTTTTTGGCTATAGTGTGTTTTCGTTCCTTAGATCATTCAACAAGTATTTAAGAATCACCTCTATGTACCAAACCCTGTGTTAGATGTAGGGATTTGACAAGGAACAAACATACAAAAACTTCTATGTCAAAAAGTTGGTGAAAGTCTTTGATGATTTAGAGAAGAAGTTTACAAACTATGGCCCCTGAGGAAAATTTAAGCCATTACCTGTTTTTTTAACAGCTTTAAGATACTATTAATGTATAAAGAATTGCACACATCCAATGTGTACCATTTGATGAGTTTGAACATGTACAAACATCCATGATACCATCGCTACAGTAAAAATTAACAGGCATACCCAACACCTCACAAACTTTCTCTGTTGCCCATTGTATTGTTTGTTTTGTGGCGGTTGTTGTAAGAACGCTTAACATGAGCTCTACCTTCTTAATAAATTTTGAAATACACAATGCCAAATTGTTAACTATATGCACTATGTTGCATAGATTCCTAGAACTTATTCACCCAGCACAAGTGAAACTGTATACCCATTGAGCAACTCCTTCTGTCCCCCACTTCTCAGCCCCTGGAAGTCATCATTGGATTCTCTACTTCTATGAGGTTGACTATTTTGGATACTTCATATAATTGGACTCATGCAGTATTTATGTTTCTGTGACTGCCTTTTTCACTTAGCATATCTCCAAGATTTACCCATGTTGTTGCAAATGGCAGGGTTTCCTTCTTTTCTGAGGTCAGATAATAATCCATTGTGTGTATATATATATATTTTCTAACCCATTCATCTGTCAGTGGACATTCGGGTAGTTTACGCCTATTGGCTACTGCGATTAAGCCGTAGTGAACATGGGAGTACAGACAGCTCTTCAAAATTCCAAATTTAATTCTATTGGACATATACCCAGAAGTCAAATTGCTGCATCATATGGCAGTTATATTTTCTTATATTTTAAGGAACCTCTATACTGTTTTCAATAGATTCTGCAGTATTTTACATTCCCAGGAACAATATAGAAGGGTTCCAATTTCTTCACATGCTCAAAACACTTATCTTTTTTTGTTTTGTTTTGTTTTGTTTTTTGATAATAGCCATCCTATTAGACGTGAAGTGATATCTCATTGTACTTTAGATTTACATTTCCCTGATAACTAATGATGCTCAGCATCTTTTCACACATGTGTTGGTCATTTTGTTTGGAGAAATGTCTGTTCCAATCCACTGCCTATCTTTAAAGAGAGTTATTTGTTTTTGTTTTTGCTATTGAATTGTGAGAGTTTCTTATACTTTTTAGAAATTAACTCCTTATCAGACATATTATTTGCAAATATTTTCTCCCACTCTATAGGTTAACTTCTTACTCTGTTTATTGTTTTCTGTGCAGAAGCTATGTAGTTTGATGTAGTCCTGCTTGTCTATTTTTGCTTTTATTGCCTGATCTTTGGGTGCCATATTCAAAATTTGTTGCCAAGACCTAACTCAAGAAGGTTTTACCCTTCTATCATTTTTATAGCTTCAGTTATGTTTAAGTTTTTAATACACTGTGAGTTGATTTTTATGTGATATAAGATTCCAATTACATTCTTTTGCAAGTAGATATCTAGTTTTTCTACCACCATTTGTTAAAAAGAATATTGGTTCCCCATTGTGAATTCTTGGCACGCTTGTCAAAGATCAGTTGACGACATAAGCATGGGTTTACTTCTGGGTCCTATGTTCTGTTCCATTGGTGTATGTGCCTGTCTTCACGCCAGCACCATGTTGTTTTAATTACCATAGTTTTGTAACATATTTTGTGACCAAGAAGTATGTTGCCTCCAACATTGTTCTTCTTTCCCAATAATGCTTTGGCTATTCAAGATCTTCCACAATTCCGTAGAAATTTTAAGATTTTGTTACTATTTTTATAAAAAATGGCACCCAGATTTTGATGTAAAAGCATTGAATCTAAAGTGACTTTGGGTCATATGAACATTTTACTCTTAAGTTTCCTAACCCATAAACATGAGATGTCTTTCCATTCATTTGTATTTAATTGATTTCATTGATGTTTTGCAGTTTTCAGCATACAAGTCTTTAATTTCATTGGTTAACTTAATTCCTAAGTATTTTATTCTTTTGATGCTGTTGTAAATAGGATTTTTTTCTTAATTTCCTTTTTCATATTTTTCTGTTGTTAGAGTATAGAAATGCAACTGCCTAAGTATGTAGATTTTGTGTCCTTTATTGAATTTACCAGTCTAAAAATCTTGTGTTTGTGTGTATAACCTTAGAGTTTTCTACATAAAGAATTGTTATCTGCAACAAAGATAATTTTACTTTATTCTCTCTGATTCAAATCTATTTCTTTTTCTTACTTAGTTACGTTGGCTAGAACTCCCACTGCCATGTTGAATAAAGTGGTAAGAGTGGGCTTCCTTTCTTGTTTCCAATCTTAGAGGAAAAGCTTTCAATTGTTCACAATTATGATATTAGCTGTGGACTTGTCATACATGGTCTACATTATATTTAGGTGCATTACTTTTATACTTAGTGTTTTTTTGTTTTTGTTTTTGTTTTTTCATGAAAGGGTATTGAATTTTGTCAAACGATATCACATTATTGATTTGTATATATTGAAACATTCTTGCATCTCAAGGATAAATCTCACTGGGGTCATGATATGTGCCAATCCTTTTAATGTACTGTTGAATCTGGTTTGCTGGTATTCTGTTGAGAATTTTTGTATCTATGTTCATCAGGAAAAATGGCCTATAATTTTCTTTTTCCTTATGATGGTTCTTTCAGACTTTGGTATCAGTTTAATAATGTTGACCTCTTAAAACGAGTTTGAAAATATTCCCTTATCTTCAGTATTTTAGAAAAGTTTGAGAAGTGTTGGCATTAATTCTTCTTTAAATGCTTCGCTTAGTGAAGGCATCTAGTCATGGCCTTTTCTTTTTCTTTTCTTTTTTTATTTAAAAGATTTTATTTTTAGAGAGGGAGAGAAACATCAATGTGCTAGAGAAACATACATAGGTTGCCTCTCACACATCCCTAACTGGGGACCTGGCTCACAGCCCAGGCATGTGTCCTAGCTGGGAATGGAGCTAGTGACCCTTCATTTCTCAGGCTGGTACTCAATCCACTGAGTGACAACAACCAGGGCATCATGGGCTTTTCTTTTTTGGAGGCTTATGTTACTGATTAAGTCTCCTATCTCATTACTGGTCTGTTCAGACTTTCTTTTTCTTGATAGGTTGTATGTATCTAGCAATTTATCTATTTCCTCTGGGTTACCCAGTTTGTTGGTGAATAATTATTCACAGTAGTCTCTTATGATCCTTTTATTTTTTGTGGCATTAGTGGTAATGTCTTCTTTCATATCTGATTTTATTAATTTGAATCTTCTTTGTGTTTTCTTGGTTACTCTAGCTAAAGATTTATCAATTTCTTTATCTCTTCAAAACAAATCAACTCTTGGTTTCATTGGTCTTTTCTATTGTTTTCCTACTTCCTAGTTAATTTGTTTCTCCTCTGAAGTTTATTATTTTCTTTGTTCTACTAACTTTTGGCTTAGTTCGTTCTTGTTTTTGTAAAGTTTTATTAGCTTACAGCCACATTTATTTGCTATGTGTTGTTTCTGGCTGGTTTTGTACTACAATGACATAATTGAATGCTGTTCCTGAGACTACATGGCCCACAAAGATGGAAATATTCACTATCTTGCCATTCCAGAAGAAGTTTGCTAAATCCTGATTTTTAGCATTACTACAAAACTAAGCCTTGTGCATCATGGTAGACACAACAAATCAATGTAGAAAATACATAAGACAAGAAATAAAAGAACTCATATTTAAGGGCTAAGAAACTCACCTTATCTATCATAGAGGCTGTGATAAAGGAAATAGTTTCCCCTACAAATATGCCCATACCCTAATCTCTGAACTTGTGAATAATATATTACCTTACATGGTAAAAAAAAAAAAAAAAAAAAAAAAGCCTTTATAAATGTAATTAAGACTATTGAGATAAGAGATTATCTAGAATAATCTGGATGGGCCCAATCTAATCACAATAGTTCTAATAGGAGGGAGGCAAGGCATCACCTAAGAATCAGAGAAGGAGGTAAACAGACATCAACAAGAGCTAGAGAGAGATTGAGAGATGTTAAACTCCTGAATTTAGATAGAGGAAGGAGCCAAGCACCAAGGAATGCAGGTGGCTTCTAAAGGCTGAAAAAGGCGATGAAACACAATTTCCCCTCAGAATTTACAGACAGCATCAACCTTAATGACAGCTGGATTTTAGCTCATAAGACTCATTTTGAACTTTTGACATCTATAACTCTAAAATAATCAGTTTGTGTATTTTAACCCACTAAGTTCATGGTGATTTGTTATAGCAGTAATAGGAAACAAATCCAGTAGTGGCGACTCTGACTCTGGAGTCAGAGAGAGAGAACATATGGAGGTCTGTCAGGGAAAAGTCCAGCCATTGTTAATATAACAAGAACAATTTGCACAATATTCATGTAATCTGGCAGCCAAGGAGAGTGGACTGGAATGTGCATGGGTGAACAATGACGACTTCACTGTACCAGTCAGCAGGAGGGACATTGAGTGAGCATCTTCAAAATGGCTGAGCAATTAGAACAACTAAGTCTGCATCAAATTTTGCATTAAGTTTGAACATTCCTCTGCAGATGATTCAGAAAGCTGCAGCTATGAGCAAGTGGTGATTGGCAGCTTTATCATGACAATGTGCCCATTCATGCATCACTGCCTTGTGAGGACATTTTTGGTGAAACATCAAGTCACCCAGGTGACTCAGCCCCCCTATAGCCCAGATTCGGCACTCTGCAACTTCTGGATTTTCCCAAAACTAAAATCACCTTTGAAAGGGAGGAGATTTCAGACCATCTATAAGATTCAGGAAAGCACAATGGGGCAACTAATAGCAATTGGGAGAACTGTGTGGGTCCCAAGGAGCCTGATTTGAAGGGGACTGAGGCATCATTGTTCTATGTGGAATGTTTCTTGTATCTTATATCTTCTTCAATAAATGTCTCTATTTTTCATATTACATGGCTCTCTCTTCTGGACAGACCTTGTACATTCTGACTCTGTTATTTACTGGATATAATATGTGGGCAGAATATTTAATTTCTCTAAATCAATTTCCTTATCTCTAATTTGAATGTAATAATAGTACTTTCTTTACTGAGTTATTTGGGGTATTCAATAAGACACAATGCATATAAAGCACTTAGCATAATCTCTTGAATGTAGCAATTGTTTAATAAATGATAACTATCAACAGCAGCTGTATCAGAAGCCTTAGGTTTTCTCATCTAAAATAAGAGTGGGGTCATGGTTTTACTATAAGTTTCTGTATGTATAAAATATTATAATACTCAAACATTTTTAGGAGATGGGGGACACCTGGTAATCATAATTCATTTTCTAGGTTAATTCACATATTTAATCTGGATGTAGTTTCTGAAAATTTCTCTTCTTTGACATTTATTGTCTGGGCTACAAAGAACCTCTAAACTAAAAGGTGTCCCTTGTTGTCTCCTCTATCCACAGTGGTCTAATAAAATGCAAAGCTGACCTCATCATCCCTCTGATTAAAGTCCCACAGGCCTTAAAATGACCTATGACTCTTCAAGAATGGGGTCCAGCCCATGTTTCCAACTTCATTTTTTCCCAACACCTCTCTCCCTATCCTTAGTAGCATAAACACTGGTATGCTGGAGATTTTTCATCTCAAGTCCGCGAATATTCTCAACCCTGTCAACAAATGGTTACAATGGCTTTGCTCAGCTGACTGACACATTAGCAGATGCCCTATTCCCAAGGAGTCAGCTATGGCACAGCATTTCCCTCTGTCAGGATAAATATATTCATGTATTCATAGGGCAGTAATGGGTGTCTAATATAAGCAAGTATTGTCTTCGTTGACACAAGATGTTACTCCTATCTTCTGGAATTTCAATATCTAATAGAATATCAGAATGTCAACTTACTTACTTACCTCCTATCTCTTAGTTTTCTCTATGAAATTTGAAAAAAAGCTGTTTTTATTGTATAATATAAGCACAATTAAAAAGACAATAAAGATTCAAAGTTTTATCATTCTTAATTCTTAATTCTGTTGATGGTGCTTCAAAAGACACTAAGCTCATCTCTAAGCACAGACATAGTTAATAGACATATAACCTATAAATAACTAACTGAATGGATGGTCACCAAGCACCCCCTTGGGTCTGAGCTATTTATTTTACTAGTGTATTCCTCTCTTCTTTTTGTAGTTTATCCCTGTGAGAAAAGAGACACCTTCAAGAAGCCACCGCCGTTCCAAAACTTTAAGGCTGCAGATGCCATTCAGTATGACAATAAGGACCTCCCTACTTCATGCCTCAGTCTAGTAGATACACATTCCTCAGAGATTCAGTTCCTTCAGGAAATAATGCTTGATTAGCTTTTCCCAAAGGCTACCTGTTTCTCAGCAATTTTCTTTCTCTTGTTGTCTTGTTATTTTGCATTAAAAACCCTATTGTGCCTTTACACAATGAAATGTTTAAAAACACTGACTACAAAAACTTTAAATAAATATTCTGATGGCTATCATCAAAGCCAGTATTTGCATTAAATTGCAGATGTGACAAAATAGATTCCTAGCAAACATGGTATTCTGTCCATGTACAAATAAACTGGAAAAGGAGAAACATGTAGAAAAATATTTTCTTTTCCTTGTTAACTAGAAGCTCTGAATGCATTGATTTGTAACGTTCTGATTTAACATTAGCCTTACACTAGAGTCTTTATGAAGTGAAAAACAACACCAAAATGTAATTCTGTGACCTCACACATGGCATCCTTTTAAAATCACAGAGCAATGGGAGAGGCCTCAAAGAAGAAAGCAGGAAAAAAATGAAACCATATGCACACTGCATCACCTCCATTAAGTCATCCATCTTTTGGTGTTTTTACGTCTGCTTTGCTACCAGGTTTATTTAGATTGCAAAACCGCTGGGCGGAGGCCACATCTGTCTGTGTGTTGTGGACAGTTCATCATACATTATAAGTACTTAGGAAACATTTTCCAATAATATGATTCAAGGAAACAAATCACAAGCAGTAAATTCTGTTGCACTCTGCATTTACTTATTGGTTCTCTCCGAAATATAGATTATTATTTTGCAACCTCTACACATTGGTGTATTTAATGCATATTCCTAGACAAGAAGTAATGTCATGCCATTCTGAAATAACCCTAGGCCAGCCCATGCATATGATTGAGGACCACATGAGTTTTACCTTAACTCTATAGTTTTCATTTTTTTCATCTTTTCTTCTTTCAATTTATTTTGTGTTGGTTTCAGGTATACAACTTAGTGGTTAGATAATCATCTACTTTACATAGTGTTCTCATCAGTATTTCCAGTACCCGGCTGTCATACACATACTTACCACTATATTATTGACTATATTCCTTCTGCTTTACTTACATCCTGGCAAATATTTTGTAACTGTTCTTGATACTTTCTCAAAGTTTAATATATGTATGTCTTAGGTATAGTCTTACTTCTTCAGAGGCTTTTCAGACCCTGCTTAGTTTTTTCATTTTCTGTCAAAAATAATTTCTATTTAACATATACTATATTCCCAAACTTGTGAATAATGCAGTTTTATAGACTTCTTTAAAGAAGCTCACATTTCATTGCCTGACTCACAAAACTGTGTGGGAACTTTAGCTTAGAAGTCTATAGTCACTTTTACCAGAAGCTTGACACTGATTTCTTGGCTTGTTCTATTCCTATTCATATGGTTCAATAAAACTTCAGTTCCTAAAATATAGGCTGACATTTTGAAGTTGGTTTGGGTATCTTGCATTTTTTTTATTAATTAAATAAAATTTTTGAACAAAGGCACTATTGTGTTACTTAGTTTTGATAAAAATAATTAAAATATGCAGGATCTTAAAAGTTACAAAAGAAATATTTTAATTTTAAAATATTGCACTTAGCTTTTTAAATATTGCACTGGCCTATCAAAATACAAAACATATTAGTCGAATAGAAAGGAAGGCGCCATAAAGGGGACAGCTTTTAATATGGTTTCTGAAAATTGTAAAGCCTAAACATGAAGTTGATGTAGGAGACAAGTTAAGTGTGGGAATGGAAGGCTGATGTAAGAAAGGTGGTAAAATTTTCCAATATGAGCAAATCTTTTAAGAAAAGATAGCACATGCAATAAATATTCAAAGAAAAAAGGAAACATAGGATGCATGAGGAGATTCATCAGGGACAGGACCAGATAGGTTTGGTGCTACTTAAGAGGTTGCAGAGAGAGAGAGAGACAGGCAGGATTGTCCAGTGAATAAATCTAAAAAATCAGGCTGCCTTTCAGTGGGCTGGAAGAGACCAAGAATGCCCTGATCCCAGGATCCCAGTGGAAGGGGTTGGACCTAATTCCAGCTTCCTATGGGCCTGCTTGTACTCCCTTCCCCAACTAGCTAGCATTTTCAGACAACTCTCTGAAGAGCAGGCATATACAATCATTGAACTTTTTGATTCTCACCTGTCCCAAAGGTGTTTTCTTACATGCACTGCCAGGAGGTAAAATAACAGAGAGATAGTTACCCATTACCTGGAACACAAACCCATGTTGTATCCAGAGTACCCTATCCTCAAAGACTTTCTCTTGGGAGTGATAACATCAGGGACCTAACCTTGCTTATATGTTTAACCTTGTTTAACCTTGCTATATGTTTCCAACTAGAGCATATTCTTTGCATTCACGCCCACAAAGTATTATGGAATTCTCCCTAAATCATTTGTCTATGGTTGCTGGTTATTTTTAATCACTGCAAATCACTGTTAACTTTTGAGCAGTGAATTTTCATTACAGAGGCATTTGTTATCCTAAAAGAAGCAGCTAGAGTCAAAAAGATAATTAGGAACTGGGTCAGATTAAAAGCTTGTAGAAGCCCTACACTTTGAAAATATTATGGTATGACTGCCTATAACTATGGATCAAGATAAAATCAATGCTTAACTATTAAGAATGAAAAGTGTAGTGAAAATTCAATATATTTTGTGAGGTCTTCTGATAGGAAAACCTTAGAAAGGTTTGTCAAAGCTGAACTTGCTTTGTCTTTATTATATGCCTGTATGGCAGTGTTCTGAGGATATGCTTGACTGACTCTTGGGTAACCTACTCTGGGTTTGGAGCTAGTGCTTTGTAGATTAAGATTAACAAAATATTAAATATGGCAGTGACATGGAACCACCAAAGACCCTGAATAGCCAGAGCAATCTTGAGAAAAGAAGTAAAAGTTGGAAGAATCATGTTACCTGATATCAACTTATACTATATGACCATAGCAATCAAAACAGTGTGGTACAGGCATAAAAACACATAGATCAATGGAAGAGATTAGAGAGCCCAGAAATAAACCCATGTCTTTGTGGTCAATTAATATTTGCAAGGGAGGCCAGAACATACAGTGGGGTAAAGACAGCCTATTCAATAAATGGAGTTGGGAAAATTTGACAGATAAGTGCAAAAAAATGAAACTAGACCACCTTCATGTACCATACACAAGAATAAACATGAAATTGATTAAAGACATAAATTTAAGACCCAAAACCATAAAAATCCTAAAAGAAAACATAGGTAGTAAAGTTTCAGACACTTCTTGAAGCAATATATATATATATATATATATATATATATATATATATATATATATATATTTTTTTTGGTATATCTATTCAGGTTAAGGAAACAAAATTAAAAAAATAAACAAATGGGACTGCATCAAACTAAAAAGGTTTTGCACAGCAAAGGAAACCATCAATAAAATGAAAGGACAACCCACTCAATGGAAGAACATAATTGCCAAAGATACATCTGATAAGGGGCTAATAGCCAAAATTTATAAATAACTTACATAATTCAACACCAGAGAAACAAACAACCCAATTAACAATTGGGTAAAGGACCTGAATAGACACTTCTCAAAGAGGACATACAGATGGCCAATAGATATATGAACAGATGCTCAACATCACTAATCCTCAGAGAAATGCAAATTAAAACCACAATGAGATATCACCTCACACCTGTCAGAATGGCCATCATCAATAAATCAACAAACAACAAGTGCTGGCAAGGATGTGGAGAACAAGGGAGGTACTCTTATGCACTGTTGGTGGGAATGCAGACAGGTGTAGCCATTGTGGAAAACAGTATGGAGTTTCTTCAAAAAATTAAAAATGAAATTGTCTTATGACCCAGAGATTTCACTTCTGAGGAAATATGAAACACTGATTTTAAGGAATATATGCACTTCTATGCTCATTGCATTGTTATCTGCAATAGTCAAGATTTGGAAGTAGCCCAAGTGCCTATTAGTACATGAGTAGACAAAAAAAAAGCTGTGGTACAATTAGACAGTGGAATGCCACTCAGCCGTGAAAATTTTACCCCTTCTGACAGTATGAATGGACCTGGAGAGTATTATGCTATGTGAAATAAACAAGGCAGAGAAAGACAAATACCATAGAATTTCACTTACATGTACAGTTGAATAAAAAATACACTAATAAACAAAATAGAAACAGACTTATAGGTACAGAGAACAGGCTGGAGGCTGTGAGAGGGGAAGAAGATTGGGAAGGGCTGCATGAAAAAGGTGAAGAGCTTAATAAAAGAAATCTTTCTTGGAAACACAGACAACAGTATGTATTGTGATTACCAGAGGGAAGGAGGGGTGGGGACAGAGAGAAGAGGGTAAAGAGGGCATAAATGGTGATAGAAGGAGACTTGTCTTCACATGATAAACACACAATACAATACAGAGATGATGCATCTCTCTCGGCAGCCGTCCATCTCGAGAGACGATGGTGTAGCTTCTTAAGAGTCTATCTGCACCGCCGAGAATGGCTGTGCAGTCCGACTCGGGAGTGACACGGTATCTGTCTCCTCCCGTGTTGAATCGACATCTTGCGATGACGCTGGAGTGTCCTCTCCAGTGAAGCTGAAGCTACAGAGCCTGGGCAGGGTGATATAGAGGGTCTGCTGTTGCCCATGCAGCAGACCCCCCCTCTCTTCGCAGCTGAAGGGTCCAAGGGAAAGACGGAGTCAATACAGCTTGGCTTCAGGTGCGCCGCAGGAGTTGCCGGTGTTGACTACAACGTCAAACCGCGCCTTAGGGACTCCGGCTCCGGATTTTCTGTCGGGGTTTACTCCCCTAGCCTTTCCCCTGAAGAGGTATTCCGCAAGGCAGCGGAGGTTTTTTGGAGTCAGAGTTTTCCTTCTCTGAGAGATGATGCATTATAGCATTATATACCCACCCGAAACCTATATAATTTGATTAACCAATGGTACCCCAATAAATTCAATATATTTTTCTTAATCAGAGGATGGATAAATATGTAAATAAAGTAGTAAGCATGAAATGGGGGACAGGACTGAAGGGTGTGGGAGTGAAATTGATCTTAGAAGAGAATTCACTGGAAAAGTAGGGGGACAAGAAAGGGGATTAATCATGACATCAACTCTTGTTTTGAAACTGGGTGACTGAGCATCAATAACAGTACTACTGTAATGGCTTTATCAGAGAAGCAATGAATAAAGGAAGAAGAAAGGGCAAAGGAGGAAGAAAAGGAATAACAACAGAAGGAGAACCATAATAATAATATTATCTTTACAGTTAACACTTATTGAGCACTTACAAAGTGCCAAAAACACTTCTAAACACTGTATTTGCATTTCCTCAAATGTCTGGGCACATGATTACTCACAGGAGGACCACAGTACTTCACATGAACATATTTATAGTATAACATATGTTTTTTACATCTCACCTGTGGATATATGGGATTTTCACAGAAATGTATGGCTGTGTTTCTGTCCTATATATGGTGACATTTAAACTCTTTGGAGACTGAGTTGATTGGTCTGCCACATGAAAAATAACTCATGTCTGAGAGGAGTTTTATGATATGGGTTAAAATAGAAGATTCTCACCGTTATGACCAGCAACAATCTGCCCCCAGTTTCTGGATTCAGAGGAGTCAATGTTATAAAGTATTCTGTCAAATCATTGGGTTCATGTGTGTGTTTAGAGCTGGACATCCTGGGCCACTACATGTAGAGTCCCTCACATGATTTTACCTGTTGACTCAAATAGAACTGATTCTTTATGAAGAACTTCCAGTGATTTCTGATTATTCCCCAGTGCTTTGTTTTGTTTTTGTTTTTTCATGCTAGGTAAATGCCTACTTGGCTTTTCTTCCAATGTGTGAAAACACCAGACAAGTAACATATCCAACATTTACAAAAATACTAATCTGTGGTAACTTGACAGAACAGCCTCATCTCTCTTAACTCCTCTATTATAGAAATAGCAAAACCTGAAATTATGCATCTCCCATTTAATATCAGTAATTCATTTATAAAAAAGTTGGTATTTGGGGCAATAAATGCTGAACAGGATCTCATTGCCCTTTATTTAGAAAGGGAAAAAACTTGTATGTGAACACTAAACCCCCAATCCATTTCCTAAATGTAAGTAAAACACACAGACATAAAACCCACCTACATATAATAAATTAACATGTTATGGTATAAAATATTACTAGTCTCTAAACAGATAGCACATTATTAAGAAACATGTATAGAAACATGATATTTATAATGCAGCATGACTGGCACACAGCAATAAGTTGGTTGAAAAAATGTAATAGAATTTTTAGTAGAAAGTAAGGCAATTTCTTTAAAGACATATTACTCACCAAGTTGGGAGGAGATTTAAAGAAAGTTGAGAAGAAAGAGGGAGAGAGTTAAAAAGTCATTATTTGTCATCAGTTATGGATGATGGTGGTCCTAAGAGATGTGTAGAAAAGATAGGAAAGGGGCAATTTCAAATGCTTTGGTCATTTATCACTATGTAACAAATCTGCTGGCTTCAAACAGCCTTGCTCTACATCTCTATAGTCACCTAATAGAAATTCAGTCTTCCAGTTCTGGAGATTCTTTCTTGTAACTTGTGTCATGCAAAATTAGGAAAGAGTTCTACTTTACCACACCAGTGTCCTGACATGCTCCTTGCTTGTTCTGAAAGAGTCTTTGAAGAAAGGAAGTTGACTACTTCATTGCCATGATAAGCTAGGGTTTCCATGGCCAATGGCCTCCCTGATCATGAATGACTCACACAGACTGACATTCCTGAACTCTAGCATCAAAGATCCAGTCATCTCTCTGGAGGTTCTTTGACAGGACCTCTGCCAATCTCAGAACTTGGAAACTCCCATCCCCTCCCCACCATCAGGGAAAACTTGCAAACCTCTCTTCAGTATGACTTTCTCCACTCCCACCATGTTCATAACTTCCTCCTCTTCTTTGTACCTGGTAGAATGTTATGTAACCTCATAAATACATGCTTTGAAAAGCAGAGTACTGGTTCCTCCTTCTTGTAGCTGAGGGTGGAGTCAGGAAGGATTGTTTTTCTTTGGTTTGGTTCCATTCTAACTTATTCAGTACCATTGGTCTATAGGTTATATCATAGATAGTCATATTTTCAAATTGCAAATAATATCATCCTCTACCTTAAAAGTTTCAATGACTCTTCATTAAAGTCAAGACCAACATACTTAAAGAGGGTCTGTAAAGTCCAGGAGGGTTTTCCTTGAACCTCACCTTCCCCTTTCTCTCTTATATTTAGCCACTCTGGCTAGTTCACTGACCCACACAATGCCAAGGTCAGGCACATGGTCTGCCTTCACCCCACACTATCTTCTTCCCTGACCATAACTCAATTTCCTACTTAATGCCCATTCATCCTTTAGATCTCAGCTTAAGTGATACTTTCTTAGGAAAATTTCCAACTCTTCTACCTTCCAGATTTATTAAGTCATTTTATTAAAGACTCAAATCGTTCCCCTCCCTGTACTTTTCATTCATAACACTTAAAATATTCTGTGCTTATATTTTTTTTGGATGATTCTTATTTCACTCTGTCTTTGCTATTAATCCATAAATGCCACAAGAGTGAGGAATCATGTCTGCTTACTTTCACTTGATTTTTCAATATCTAGCATGTGTCTAGAACATAGCAATTTGTCTAATTAATAATGCTAGTGGTGAACATGAAGCAGTGTGGCTCACAGAATATTCTCTATAGTATTAAGGACTGACCTTGCTTTTGTGTTATACATTTTTCTCTCTGAGACCTTCACTTCTTGCTTCAGAGTCCATGTACCGAAACTTGGTCTTGGCTTACATAAACATTTAATGTAGGGATTTTGAAAATTAAACCTTTATTTGGTAACCCCTCAGATCTATACGTAATACTTATGTATATCTATGTAATTATTGCATTGTTCTAAATTGAGAGCTTTGTGTCTATCATTTCTCTTCTAGTCTGTCTGCAGGAAAAAATGTCATTTTCTGCTCCAGTGATGTGCTCTCCCCACCTCAGTGTAAAAGGAGTTCGAAAGACCCGCTGATGGGAAGAGTCAGTTTCTGCTTGGAGACAGAAGGAGGCACAGATTCTTCATTTGGGCAACAGCCCCGACACTTACTGTGTCGCATCATTAAAACTTCCCAAGGCAACGGTAGCTGGGAGACTTTCTGTTTAATCACTTTATACTCAATAAAGTGTGGATTACACAATATTTTCATAATGCCATGGTAACCTAATGAGTCATCCTCCATTATAGGCAAGAGTACTTGTGTCCACGATCAGGGCATAATGTCATCAAAGCCAGGATGGAGGCATACTGACAGATTGTTACCAACTTTCCTTTTTTTAGACTTTATGATAACCACCCACAACATTTGCCTGAATCATTAAAGCAGCAAACTTGATCCTTGCAGAATACTTTATGTGCTGTGATTTTCACATTTCGAAATTCTTTCAAATTGATTGCATTTAAGGAGACCAGGCCTCTGGTGACGTCCTCAACGTTCTTAATCTTACCGATAAAATATTTCCAATATATGTAGAAGATTGGCTGACTTCTGGGGAGTTTTCCTGCATGTGATGATTGGATTAGCTATGATCACTGACATGCCCTTTCCCTAACATGGATTTCCTATTGACTTCTTGATCTGTTGTCAGTCATTTCTTGTTCTGCAATGTGGCATTTTCCACAAGTAAATATCCTTATTCCCTATTTTGCTGACAGCAGTAAAAAGCAGGTTTTACCACATCATTCATCAGACCTGTTAGAATAGATTGTTTTTGAAATTCTAATCTACTCAATCTCAGGTTAATTTCTTCTCTACCACAAATTAACATTCTTATTTGTTGTCTGCCTGTTTTTCTGTCTGACTTCAGTGGCAATACTAAAAAAAATTAATTACATTTTTAAAAGTAATTTGTTTTTTCCTCTTTTAAACAATTTTTTATCTATTGATTTTAGAGCAAGGAAGAAAGAGAAAATCAATATGTTATTCCATTTATTTCTGCATTTACTTATTTATGTTAAAAGGTCAAAATATAATTAAAAACAAGCAAGTAATGTGAAACAACCTAATACATAATTTAGCACTCAGTTTGGTAGAACAACAGAGAGTACTAAACAAGTTAAAAAAAAAAAAAAAGGAAGCTCGAAGAAATTTGAAGAAAACAGAGAGCATTTGGGGGAAGAAAAAGTAAGTCTTAACTGAACCTGCAACGGGATCCAAAGCATAAGATTTACCTAAGGAATGACGAGAGCAGCGGCGAGCTATCCAACTAAAATAAATGGTACGACTACGAGGAAAAAGGCACAAAGAGGAAAGTATAATCATGGGACAATGAGACAGGATAAGAGCAATGGGTTGCAATCACTACTGGGATTAAATTGATAAATATAGCATTTGGCTGAATTTTACTAAAAAGCAGAATACTAAATGCCAATTCCATGAGCATTTTCTGTGGGTTAGCATAGGCAGGATGGACAGTGAAGACAAGCTGGAAAAATCCGCTTTTCAATCCTGGACTCACTACTTCCTAGCTGTGAAACCTTAGGTAATTATTTAACATCTCTAAGCATCAGTTTTCTTATATGTAAAAAGTAAGGGATAGCACTAGCCTCACAAGTTCATTGTGATTATTATACAAGATAATGCTTGTAAAGAACTTCAACGCTCATTATTTATCAGCCCCTGTTGCTTTATCCCAATGAAGAATTCTCAGCACTGAGAACAGTGTCTGGCATATATGAAGTCTCCAATATGTTTTTATTAGTTGAATGAATTATTATTTCTAAACATTTCCCAAATATCTCAGCCTTTCATTCATTATGAGTCATATTTGTTAGACAGGTAAATTAGTAAAGATGGCTCAAATAGACAATCTTATCTACTAATAAAATAAACATATGTTTAAAAAATGTTAGTGAATAGAGTCATCTTTATATATATAAGCCACACATGTTCCTAAACAATAAAAAACAGAGGAAACAACAAATTCAGGTATAAAAATGTGTGATTATATGTGCTACTAGGTGGTAATTGTAGCTCTAACACATGCCTGCTAAACTCTGTAAACTCCCCACATCCATAAACCCTCACACAGACACAAATGCCAGAACTTTTGCAAATAAACTTAGCTTAATAGTAACATTTCCTAAAGGTCCTTAAGTTTGTATGGGTACTTCACATTTTTAAATAGAATGGTCAGGTTACTTTTTCCTAAATAATAAACTAAAACTATATTTCAGCAATCAGTTGCAATTTGGATTGAATATATCCTAAGAAATATAATGAGATAAAGAAAGCATATTACTCTGCTGTAACTTATAATACCTAGAAGTGGTACAAAGGTAGTTGATAAATATGTGAGAAATTGATGTGAAGAAATCTGGTAACTAAATCAGCTTCCTGCATTTCATATATCAGTGCAAGAGGGCCAGATGGTAAATTGAAAATCTGCATGAGTACTGATTTTTAATGAAAACACTTACATGCTCTTCATGGCCACAATTAGTATAGTTTCTCTGCTCACCTCCCTTGATGCTAGAACCTTGTTAGACTGACATCTTATGTCAATAAAACCAGCTTGAAGTTCACACGTAAACACATTCATAGCAAGCAACGTCCCCAGTTAGTTAGGAAGGTTACTCAAGGCAAAGCCCTTGGTAGAGGCAGGATATTTATTTCTAAATTGAAAAGTCCTCTTGATATTAAAGTTTGGAGGAAAAAATATTTGCTAACCCTATAAAATTGAATTACCATAGAGCAAGGGAAGTGGTTCTGCATATTTCATACATGAAAAGGAAATATTTGGTATGCATTCAATTTTTTTTACTCCTAAGTCCTGTCTCAGAGACTTTGCACATATATGAATGGATAAAAAGTACTAAATTAGTGCAATATCATTTCAACAGTTTGCCTCACTTTCTTCCTGAAGCCCATTTAATTAATGGCTTTGAAAAAATAAAAAGAATATGCAGAACATAGAACAGCAGTAGTTAGACTTTACATTTCATGAAAACCTCATCTGAACAGCTGGTGTTCAGAACTGTTGGGGAAAAATGGACATCTGCTATACAGATATCTTGCTTTAACCAATATTAGTTTTGTTTGTTTTTTTTTTAATTATAACTAACATGGATTGGGATATTCATCTATCCATGTTCTTGGTGTGAATGCAAGCATTGTATTTTTTAGACTTTTCTTTCTCAATATTTAGTTTCCAAAATGCAAAATTAGAAAGAGCTGAGTAGCCAGAATCAGGTCTTATACACCACAGAAAAGACCAAGAAAACCTACATTTCATGTGGGAGATAATATTTTGCTGATAATGGCATTTAAGCTCACCTATTCTTCTTTTCAACTCTAAAAATCCCATCATTGTTAGGGCCCTTCAGTGCAATTCTGTCTCTAACAGGATTTTCAGACTCATTTTGGATTTTTTTTTTTTTAATCTATACCATCCAGAAATTGATTGTTTGTACAATATTTTTTCTTGCAACTATAACACTAGCAGTTAAGTCAACAATCTTGTGGGTGTTCCATAAAGATGACTAAACAACTCCAACCAATGCCTTCTAAGGATGCTCAATACTGATTGGCATTCTGTCAAATTTGCATTAGAAAATTTTATATTAAAACTATAACAGTACAATTGAATGAATGTTGTGATAATAACTGTTATAAAATTAGAGAAAGTATGCACTCTAGTGGGAAATGTCTACAAACATTTCACAGAAAAAGTGCAACCTGAGCTAGATTTAGAAGATGAGATTTTAAAAAAAGAAAGTGTTACATTCCAGCGGGGGTGGCAGAGAAAAAGTCATGGGAGACCAAACACACACATACACATGCGCGCACGCGCGCACGCGCGCGCGCGCACACACACACACACACACACACACAACGAGTCTATTTGCCAATTAGTCACTGAAAACTGTATTGTATTCCTATTGTTAATCCTCTGGTACTTTGGGAGAATGGGAATAGAAAATAACCCCGTCATTCAAACTTGTTTGATTAGTTGGACAGAAAAGATTTTCTATCTGTTTATAGAATTATGCAGATAAAATGAATGGTGTAAATGCTAGGAGATGTGGACTATCCCAGGAAATATTGTGAAGGGGAATTTTAGCTTGATCTTTAAAATTTTTTAATATTTTTGTGGATAGAGGGAAAGGAGGATGGTAATTGTAAATGGAGAAGATATATGTGGGGGGGGGGGGGTAGTAGATAGTATATGGAATCTGGGCCCAGATATTGTAGGTGTTAATATCATGGGCTCTGCTGTCAATTACACTGGCTTGAACTCCAGCTTCTTAACCCACTAGCATATGACTTAGGACACATTATTCAATATCCCTGTTCCCCAGTTTAATCATATGCAAAATGGGGACAAAAATAGTACTTACCTCTAATTGTCGTTATGCAAAATTAGTATAAGTAAAGAACTCAAAACACTTCCTGGCATGTCATAAGTATTCAGTAAAGATAAAGAATTATTATTAACATTATCATCATTGGCTCACAAAGATATGTTTGTTGAATGAATACAAGAATGCAAGAATGTGTGAATTAATCATAGTAAAGAGGCAATAAATAGCCAAGCCCAGACTTAGTAAAGGTGGTGAGAAGTACACTTGAGAGGATACTTCCAGAGCGTAGATTATTCTGTTTCAGGTTCTCTCTTTATTCTTTGGGCTCAGTGAAGCCAGAGAAGACTTAGGGCAACTACAGGGTACTTATGAGTAAGGCCTCGGGACTTAGACACTCCTGCATTTACATTTGAGTTCCAGCCCTTACTACTGCTTGACCTTGGACATGTATTTAGCACTCAGCTCCCTCAGTCATAAAATCAGGAAAATAATGGAGTCTACCTCAAGGCGTCATTGCAAATGTTAAAAAAGTTAATGCGTGGATAGTTTTTTACCACACTGACTAGAACATTGTAAGTATTTAGTAAATAATGACTTATTATCTTTCTTCTCATTCCTCTTTTTTCTCTCTCACAGACATATTTATAGTGTAAATAAAGTGCTTATTTGGGTGTGTATGTGAGACAGCAGGTGAGGTGTGTTTTGGAAGGATATTGATTGGCCTTGGGCAGAAAAACTGCATTTAACCAGACTCGCAATGATGAAGCTAAAGACACTGATGTAATTATTAAAAAGAAAGGACAGTAGAGATAAAAGACATGTTAAAGAATGAATCAATTAAAGATCTGAGGTTGCCTGAATAACTATGGGAAGTAAAGACCAACAGGTCTGTGGACTCCAATTAGCAGTAAAACAGGACACCACTCACTCAATTACTAGTTAACAATGAACTCAAATATCCAGAAGGTCTGCATAATAACTCACACAAAGTTTTCCTATAGACTACGTTAGCTGATTTTTATAGCACTTTTATAGTGTGACTCTTACTGTGTTTTTATTTTATAGGTGAGGAAAAAATTATTCTCAGAAAGGAAGGAAATACTTCCAAGATAACACAGCCAGTAAGCATTAAAATCAAAACTCTCATGCTGGTTTCTGATTTGAAATTCCACGGTCTGTCCAGTTTTTTATAGCCTTTCTGGAAATTAGGTTGTCTCTAAGTCCTTTTCTATATAAACCAATTCTGATGAATCCGTTTGTGGGTTTTCCAATATTGAAATTGAATTTGACCAATTGACTTTTTTCAGTCCCCCCTTACTCTAATTCCGTAGGAGTGTAAATCCCCTGTGGTCGGTGTAGGT
The DNA here is from genome assembly GCF_987537825.1 of Furipterus horrens. NCBI lineage: Eukaryota > Metazoa > Chordata > Mammalia > Chiroptera > Furipteridae > Furipterus > Furipterus horrens. The sequence goes on along the minus strand of NW_028327177.1, from coordinate 16,714,091 downwards.
CTACTCGTGGGAAATCTGAACCCAGGGATTATCCTCAGTCCACAGGCATCACTTTGTTATTTTTCGTTGGTTTTTCAAATTGGCACAGTTTGCCCAGAGATGATAAGAAAGTTGTCTAGCACAGAGGTTCTCCATGTAAGGTCTCCAGACCAGCAGCAACGGTGTTCCCTGGTAATATGTTTGATATGCAAATTCTCAAGCCCCTTCCCAGACCAAATGAATCAGAAACTCTTGGGGTGAGGCCCAGCCATCTGTGTTTTAACAAGCCTTCCAGTGAGTCTGTTGCACATTAAGTTTGAGAACCACTAATATAGAATAAAACCTTACAAAAGTTTTAATTTTGTGGTAGAAACCATGTTGTATGCAGCTTGGTATTCAGATTTTCCAGAACATTACAGTTGTCTAATAAGTGATCAATAAACCTACAAGTGAGGATCAGATATGATAGGCACTGGCAATATATGCAGCTTTCAAACTCACATATATCTTTATTTTCATATTTTCAAGATGTTGAATTTTCTTTTCTGCCTTGACAGAATTTTTAAAGTATTTATTGAGCTAGTTGTCAATGTATTGCCACCGGGAATCAATAAATGACACAGTTATGTACTAAGATTGCTTACAGAGGGGAAAAAATCATCTGGATATGGTGTTGTAGAAAAATTCAAAATTAAAGAAATACTTAACAATTTGCATGAAATATGTAAAATAAAAAAAATAATTCACTAATAAGAAATTTACAATTTTATGTCTCCCTCCACTTATATATGCATCAAGGAGAGCCCTGAAAGTGAATAGGATAAAAAAAGCAGATCATCTAAGCAAACTAATATAGTAAGTCTCTTAAAGAGTTTTTTTCCAAAAAAACACATCCCCTGCTGTTTATGGCCTTTTGTAGTCCCCTCCCACAGTGAATTTTAGTGTGACCTTGTGTAAAAAATAGAATACACAGATGGTTCTGTTTGGTTTTATGTGACTTGGTTGCAAGTAACCTTGCAGCTTCTGACTTGGTTTCTTGAAACCCTCTGAGGAGGAATCAGCCACCACATATATAGTCAAACTATCTCAAGACTGCCATTTTGTGAGGAAGCCAAACTAGTCATATAGAGAAGTCATCTAAGTTGCCCTGGCAGCTTCCCGGTGTCATAGCCAGCCCAGTTGAGGCAACAGCCATCTGTCTTAGATGTTCAGCTCAACGGAGCCTTCAAATGACTCTCCTCAGCTGCAATATAACCATAGCTCATGATAGACTCTTCGTGAGGAGAGCCCAGATGGGCCTAGTCAGTCTGCAGAACTATGAGAGAGAATAATCAATTGTCTTCAACTGCTAGGTTTTGAGAGATGGCCTTCTACACATCAATAGATAAGAAGAACACTCATGTTCATTTCAAACAACCTTTATGTTAATAATCATAGAGATAAAATATACACATGAGTGAATATGAGGCTGATTTTGCTATTTGTTATTGTCTGTCCATTTCTTTTCAAAGTCACACAAATTTAGATTTATTACTCATTAGTGCCAGAAATATCCACCAAATTCTGGGCTTTTTTGCCCATGTAATTTGATTGACATAACCTGGAGAAAGCTGAATTTCCTATCGGAGAATTGATACAGCCTTAAGTACACAATGTCACTCATGGTATTACTCTCCATTGAGCTCTGAGCCAGAAGGGAGCAAAAAATATAAGAACAGCCCAGCAGGTAACAGAGCTTAGAATAAGAATAAGAACTGTTGAAAGGCAACTTTATACAGTATGCTTGAGGAGGTTAATATGCTTAATAAGATGTCAGCACATTTATATTCTTACCCATACCACTACTCTTTGTAAATTGATAAATCACGGATAAAGAGAAGCGGCTTCTCTTTATCATTTGCTATTAAGGATTTTCAGCCACTGCTTTTGTCAACTCTGTATTGTTATTAGGAAGAAAATGTGGAAAGAAAAGGTGATAATATAGAGTCTACTTTTGTACATTAGAATATAAATCACAGCAAGAAACCAGATTGCTGCTAGAATATAAATAACATGGCTCACGTAATACACATAAATGGATCCACTGACCATATATAGATGAATATCAAGAAACAAGTTCCAAAACATTATTTTTTTATGTAATGTGATATGTTCCTCATCATGTAACAGAGTTCGACTGATAATAAAATTGACTATTTGGAATTTGCTATTATAAAGCTGCTCGATGTATCATCTTATAAAACTTTTGTTAACAGATGACGTTTATCCTGGCTCAAATAAAACTATTTTTATGGGTATCTGTTTTATTTTCAAGTAATCTGCCAACTTTGTCCCAGTGAGGCAACGTGGCATAATTGAATGAGCTGTGGGCTAGGAGTCAGGAAGCATCATTCATTTAACCAATACTGTTGAATTCTCACCAAATAGAAGGCACCATATTAGATACTAGAAGGCACAGCACCTGTCCACATGGGTTTTAATGCTACCATATTCTAGTTCTGACCTTATCATAAGTATCTATGTGAACTAGAAGTCATGCGGCACATTAGTTAAAGACTCGGATTGAAATTGTCTTCTGTGAATTAACATTGATTAGGTGACTCCCAATATATCAATCATTATTCCAATACCTTAAGGGAAACTTCTTTAAGTTCTGAATAAAACCATACTTTAATCAAAATATGATGCCTCATGATTTGACACAAGAAAAATAATAATACCTCTCATAAAATAATAAATTTTAAATCCTATTTTTAACACAGATTATGTTTCTTGGGGTTCCCCCCCCCCTATTAAATTGTCTAAAAAAGATTTCTGGATGCCCCACTAGTTTATTCCATTCAAAACTTTGCATTGAGTTCCTGCCTTGAAAATGATCAAGAAAAAGCCATATTCTGCATGGGTTCAAAATGATCTGAGGGAGACAGTCACAGAGTGACAACCTCATAAAAACGTGGAATATACGTGAAAGCTATTGTGGAAACACTGAACAGGAGCACCTAATATGACCTGGCTGGGTATCAGGGAGTACCAGAGTTTTCTCTCATAGGAAGAATAAAGCTAACTCTTTCTCTGCAAAGCACTCCTGGCATATTGGATGGGGACAGTTTTCACTGTCTCACATATTGCAGGACATTTAGCACTCCCTGGCCAACATCCAAGAAATGGCAATAGGAATCCCGAGGTGTGTGATCTTCAAAAGCACTCTGACATATTTCTGAAAGCTCCCAGGGAGAGGGGTTAGAGCCCTGGAGAAAAGGATTCAGTCATCTCCCATCTACTGAGATGGTTGAGAGAAGGCATGAGTGTCTACCTGGGAGTAACATGAGAGGATGTGAAATGAATGAACTGGGGAGACTTTATGCTGTTCATTTGCTCTGTGGAAATAAGATGAACTTTACCTTAAACCCCAGTTCTTTGGATATATGTTGTTTATTGTTTAAAGACATGGCTAAAGTATCCATGAAAGGAAAAACCTGTATTCTTTGAAACCCCAAAGGAAACACTTCCCTCAATGACATGAAACGGGTAGGAGAAATACAGTATATGTTCACCACACTGACGATGTCTTCTTAGTGGTGAAAAACAAAAACCCAGACTGACATCATGGCTTACGATAATTTTTATAGACTGAAAAAGTCCAAATGAGACAAAGGATAGAGTGTATAATATCTTAGCTAGCAACACTATCTTTAAGTCTTGTTTCTTTAAGTCCGCTACCCAATAAAAGTGAGTATACAGAGCATTTAATCATCTAATATAGTCAAACCAAAAACATCAAAACTATGAAAGCTCATTTTAACAGGTAACCTATCTGTGCTACTATTGGTTACATTTATTTTTGCACATAATACACAGAACTATTAATTATTCACTGACAGGGAGGCAAAGTTTACCCCCACCATGAAACCACTTATAAGCAATAAGGTCGTTCCATTATGCTGACCTGTTTAAAAAGATTTAAATTTTATCTAGTTTAAATATTAGTATGTCAAAGAAAGTTATGTGTTGGAAAGCACTGCACACAGATTTCAGGCTATGCATGAATTAAATTTCCATAAAATATCAACAAAGCCTCTTATACATATAAATTCTGGCCTCCAATGTGTTTGTTGGTTTTACATCAGCAATGTAGGCTCAATTTCTGGCAAAGGAAGTCTCATTATGGGAACATTCATGTAAACTCTTCATTCTTCCATCTGTATGAGGACACATTTTCATCAGTTCCAAATAGTGCTTCATAAAAAGAATAAGAATTAATCCGTGCATAGACACTGTCAGCAACCTGTGTGCAGGAAAGCTCGGTGTTCGGGATAATTACATTGTAAGAGAAAAAATGAGTTTTCCTTTTCCTTCTCCTATTGCTCTAGTTTTTGTTATTTTAATTTTTCCTTGAGTTGTTTAGTTTCATTACACAACTATAGGCTTATTTGTCAGTGAAACAAGTGCACACACACATTGTGTCCCGCAAATTATATGAGGAATACCAAGAATAACTAATCAAGACATAAATTATTTAAAAAGATCTTAGAAATTTTCTCATTAAATTTTAACTGCGTTGATTTAATCATACACATTTAGTCTCCATAATAATGATGTGTGTTCACTTAAAGAAAATTGCACAATAAGCACAAAAATAAAAGACTAGCCTCTGGTAATATTTTCCAGTAATTAGAGGGAAAAAGTAGAGAAAAATAAAACAGAATGTAAACATAATACACAGACAAATGTAAACCTAGAAAACCCAGAAGGTATTTAATACATGCCCACATCAATATAGAACTAGTCCAATGATACAGCCATGGATGTTTTTTGGTTTGAAATGTCTCTAATGCCTCACTCATTGCTATTGGCAGCTTTTTTATATTTGTGACTAGTTTTCTTACCATTCTCCTGATGCAAATTCCATAAAGAAATATATGTATATATTTGCATATATATTATATGATTGTCAACACACACACGCACACACACACACACACACACACACACTTCATAGAAGAGACCCAAACCAAAGTCAGTTTTACTTAGCTGCCAACCAGAGCTAGTTTCAATATCAATTAAGTTTGCAACATTATTTATGGTTGAGAATATGTAGAGAAAAACATTTTTTCACTCAAAAATATTTTCCCTTAAGATGTACAGTTAAGATAATCATGGCCCCATACGTGGTGAACTGAGAGCAGAACAAGTAGAGGTGTTCTGTTATCTCGGATCCTGATGCCAATCATGGTACAAGAATTGCACACTAGATGATAGAAGAAAAATATTTTAAGCACCTTAACTTAAAGGAAGAGAATAAAAACGATTCTGTTCACTGCAACCTCTGTTGGAGTACATTTTTACTGACACCAAAATTATATGAAAAAGCAACTGGACTTCATAGTTTCCGTTGGCCATACCAGATTTGTTCCAATTTTTGAGCACAAGAATGTGTTAATTTGTCTGGAAATAAAAAAAAAAAAAATGTGCTGGTAAGCATAACCAGCATATTAAGCAGTGTTCCAAAAATAGGACAGCTAACGTTGAAGAAAGTACCATGTCTCTGGAGCCACCAAGGTAACTCTTTAACAACGTATTTGCAGCACCATCTCTGGTGACTTGTGTCAATCAATAGTCCCTGGCATCAATTCAATGCCAACAAGAATCTCCAGTTTTGGGTGTGGTGAAGAAGGAAACTTTATTCAGCACAAAACTGCTCAACTGTGATACGGCATGGCTGTGAGGCAGCCCTGGGCCAGGCCCTTCTCCTGTAAGACTGCTCTGCTCTGCTCCCCTCTGGTCTGCTCCATTCTGTGCCAGTCTTCTCTGGTCTGTACTGGTCTGTTCTGGTCTGCTCTGGTCTGGCGAGACATCTTCTGTGTTCCAGTTCAGCTAGGGCAGTGGTTCTAAACCTTCCTAATGCTGCAACCCTTCAATACAGTTCCTCATGTTGTGGTGACCCCCAACCATAAAATTATTTTCATTGCTACTTCATAACTGTAATTTTGTTATTGTTATGAATCATAATTAAATATCTGATATGCAGGATGTATTTTCATTGTTACAAATTGAACAGAATTAAATCATAGTGATTAATCACAAAAACAATATGTAATTATATATGTGTTTTCCGATGGTCTTAGGCGACCCCTGTGAAAGGGTCATTCGACCCCCAAAGGGGTTGCGACCCACAGGTTGAGAACCACTGAGCTGGAGAAAGGCAAGTCTTGGTGGGAAGGGCAAGCGCATCTCCAGAGCCAGAGGGGAGCTGACTTACACAGACAGAAGTCCTGTCTCTGGTCCGTGATTGGTCAGTCTGGGCAAATGCTGCATGATATGTGGTATAACTAGGTGTTTAGGAGTCAGATGTGCCAAACTCATGCTTCTGGAAGACTTGTCGATTCAACACTTCCATAAAAATTGACCTACTCTGTGCTAAGTGCTGAGAATATAGCAAGGAACACACAGTCCAGGTAGCTATCATATGGAGCTAAGATCCTATAGAGAGCTGTCACCAACACTCTTAACAACTTAGTTCAAAATGTCAGAAAGCTGACCATGGAACTCTAAATAAGATTCATTTTTTACCTGAAGACTTCTCTATGGTATAACCACCACCAAAATCTGCTATGGCAGTTCTGTTAATATGACGCAAGAAGCGATCGGGGGAACGGAAGTGTAAGAGACTTTGTGGGGTGCCTTCAGTTCCAAGGTTCGGCTGTTATTAGCCTTTTGCAGATTCCATGCCTTGAAAATGATCATGGGTTATTTCTTCCTCAGATGATTTCCATTCCTCTCTGCCAGCCCTTAACCTGCATCTCTGTTTATTCTGATTAATAACCAACTTAACCTCCTGGGTTTCTGAATTACCTGAAGTCAGAGGTTGTGCCACTTGCTGGCACACATGGCAACAAAAAATGACCCCTTTCAAAAGCATTAAATATAAAAGGGAGAAAGTATTTATCCCTCTTTTTTCCTCTCATCCTTCTTCCTTCTCTTGTTTCCCTTTTTCCTTCTGTTTCCCACTCTTCTGTTCATACTCATCTCCTTACCACCTCCTTCACTCTGTTCTTCTTTATCTCCCCTCTGCACTTCAATATATTTATTTTTATCTCTCTTTTTGCATATTTCTTACTTGAATCGAATGACACTCCTTGCCCACTTGCATCTCCTAATGGAAGCTCTATCCATCCCTACCAACAAATTTGCACTTTATTATTTTATACCAGTACTTCAGTCATATTTCAAAATGAGACATAGGACACAAGAACAAAACGAGAAAATTGTTTCAGTTTAGATATATTAAAAAAAAAAAAACTATTTCTAGTGAAAGTTTAATGGTTTTAAAAATCAAACCATAAAAACATCCCTCCAGAGGAAGATAGACCTATTTTCAATAGGAATTGCCAAATCCGTTTAACCAAATGAGGACAAGAAAGCTCCAGTATTAACATAATTCTTGTCTGCTTCAGCAACCCAGAGAATTTTTAAGTCCACTACTTGCAAGTTGTAAAATTCAAGAATAAACTACAGGGATGTTCCAATGCCAAAGAACTCAGCAGAGCTTTGTTCCCTTAAATGCCCTTTTGCTAAGCTGAGAAAAACAGACACGTATCATTAGAACATACTGAATGCAGTCAAGAATGTAACTATTACCAGGATTTAGCCACAAGGAAGAATTAAAATATTTCGATCTTTTTTATTTTTATTTTGTATAATATCATTCTATTCAGAATGCTCAGTATGCTTGACACATGAATGCAATGAATTTTCAGTTGCTATAGCAGGTCAAAATGATAGCACCTACACCTCTGGGTTTTCACATCCTGTCTCTCGGAAATTCTTGCTGCCACAGGAATATCTTCCAGTTTGTTCAGTCTCATATCAGCAGTGACACCCAGTGGATGGAAACATTTTAAACAAGCTGGCTTTCAGCTCTATCTCTGTTCCCCACCCCCACCCCCTCTCTCCAGGGCAAGATTTTTGTAAGTGCTTTGTTTCTCTGACCTTCTTACAGCTCTCCACAGGAAAAGAATTTATCAGATTGCCTAATGCCAGCCAGCTTTTCTTTAAAATTTACTCAAATTAGAAAGCCTCAGACATTTCCTTTGCACTGAAGGCATTTAAACCTATCAAAATATGTCCAACTAATCTGATATTTGCTTTCTAAAAATAAAACCGATATACAAGTATAGAAATAAAAAAGGAGATGCTCAATTAATTTCCTGCATTTTGCATATTTTTAAAAAAATTAATTGGCAGCAGAAATCATGGCTTTATTATTTATTCATAGCAAGTCATTTAGAGCATATTAAACTAAATTGTGAGGAAAAAGTAATATAAACTGTGAACTAAAATCAACTTAATTCCAAATGATGGCTATCAGTAAAATTATATCTCCTTTTTAAAATGCAACTATTTTACTAAGATGAACTAGTTCGCTGTTCTCACAGGGTGAAATAAAGGACTTTTTTGAAACTAACAAGATACACATTTTTTAAAAGTCTCTTACATGTAGCTTCTTAATTCCACAGAGTCATTTGTATGATCTTTTTTTAATATAATGCCTTTAAAAGCAAAGATAGAATTTTGTTCTATTTTATTTGAAAGATAAGCTGTTGTTTTCTCTGTGTAGTTAGAACCAGAGAAGATATTTTGATCATCTTTAACTAGATCTTTGTTGAGAATTAAGCTATAGCACAGGCTCTCTAAATTCCTTAAATATAAGTCAAGAAGCACCTACTGGCAAAGATTGGTGGTGGTGGGATGAGTCATTAGAATGTTTTCTGACTTTATCAAAACCACTACTCTGTGAGATCTGGTATTTGAAATGGATTTCTAGCATGGAAATTAATTGATCTGCATTAAAAACAAACTGAGGGGCCTTGTGAAGCAAAGGAAGTAATACTCAATTTTATTAGAGTGACAGTCACCAAAGTTAGAAAAAGGCAACAAGTTTCTTATAATAAAGCTACATTGAGAGGGAAAAAAAAGGGAGTATTTGGTGGGAGATGATTCATTTGGTTTGGCATAGTTTACATATATTTCTTAAAGCTCATATATACCTAGGTACCATGACATGGAGATTGAACATGGAAGTATGAAATAGCATGATGCAACATGGCGCCTAACATAAGACAACATTCCCCACAGGATTGGGTCCATTGGATTCTGTGAGACAGTTACTCAACAGTGTTACCATATGGCAGTGAGAAAGAACAGGATTTATGGGCTGCTGTAACTCTTGTTACCCAGAGCATTCTAAATATTCACAAGGTGCCAATATCTAGGAGGGGCCTCTTTCATCTCTTTGGTAATGGAGTAAAATGCAAGCCTCCTGGCTAAATGTTGGAGCAGCAGGAGAGAGGCAACCTCAACATAACTCATCCCAATCCGCATGGTCATGCCCATGCCATTACAGTAGCACAGTCTCTTCTACTCACTGGAGCAGCTGTTCTTGGCCCCTTCTTTGCTCCCGCCCTCTCGCGAGGTTGCTTCTGTCTTCCACTCACGGTTCCTAGTATCCAATTCCATCACCCGCTCCCACCAACTTTGACTGCGACAGCTGCTTTACCTAGAGGGCGCATCCTCTTTGACTCCAAAAGCTTCCCTGGGGCAGACTGTTCAGGCTCTGCAGTGATGCATTCACTGAAAACCAGTTTTCACTGGAGCAGCGACAACTATCTCTAATGCTTTCAAAAGTCATCACCCAGCTTCACTATAGCCTGGTCCTCTACAAACCTGGCTAACCCTTGTTGGATTAAGTCTCCACTTATTTAGAGATAAAACTGGGAGCTAGAAGGGTGTTCTCATGTAAATACTTAATATATTTCTAATTGGGCATGTGATGCTCAGAATAATAGTTATTGGAACAGTGGTTGGAAAAATAAGATTCAGCCAGTTTGCACTTGTGTAGGTGAAACACAGGGTACCATCCAAGCTTTCATTCCTTTGTCAGACATTTATTTAGCTCTCGCTGTGGGCCAGTCAAGCTGATCAATGTCCAGGATCAAAGATAAACAAAATACCTTCGCTGCCCTACTGACCCCCAAGCTGCTACACATTTGCATGGGGGGACAGGAAGTAGTGACAAATTTCTTCCTTAACATGACTGATCTCAAGATGGCTTGATCACCCTTATTTCCATCCCATATCATGCATTTAGTTTTTCTTTAATTTTTATCTCTTTAAAAATAGACAGGGAGTATAAATCAAGCAAGTCATATGCAAAGTTGTTAGAAATTTTCCTTTTAGCCAAGTACATTTTAAAAAAATAGGTTTTAGTTTTTAGAGCCATTTTAGGTTCATGGCAAAATTGGGCAGAAGATACAGAGATTTTCTATTCACCCCTTTGCCCCCAATAGAGATAATGTCTCCCATTATTAGCATCCCCACCACTGGTTATAGCTAAGAACCTTCACTGACAGAGCATTACCAGCCAAAGTCCATAGTTTACCTTAGAGTTCATTCTTGCTGTTGAGCATTCTATAGAGTTGGACAAATGTATAATGACTTGTATCCACCACTAGCAAAGTGGGTTTTCATCAAGGGGAGAGAGTTTGTGAATCCTGATATTGTAAGGATTCAAACAAGCCCATGATCAAGAAAAACATTGAAAAAAAAAAAAGAATAATGGCAAAGAGAAGAAGGAAAGGAAATACTAGGAAGAAAGGGAGGAAGAGGAGGAGGAACAGTTGAGGCAGAGGAAGGGGAAGAAAAAGCTACTGCAAACTAACTTCACCTACTTTACTGCCAAGAGTGGCCCAGATAAATAGAATAATACTAGAAAAACATATTGTGGATCTGGCCCAGGAAGCCAGAAAGCCACCATTTACCTACCTGGATGGCAAACATCGGCTGGAGACCACCAATGTGGGTTGAGTTTTTGTAGGTCTTGTGGAAAGAAACTTTTTAAAATTTGTATCTAAAATGAAACACAAGAATTTGAATATTACTTTAGACTGGAACAAAAATGATGCAGATATAGTTGGGCTTAAACTGTTTTCTTGTTTTAAACTTTTTGGTTTTGGTTTGTTTTGTGAACTATGAGGTATTTTTAAAATGCTCAAATAGTAATGCACAGCTCAATGAATTTTTGTAAAATGAACATGCACCTGTGACTATCACCAGAACAAGAACAAGCACATTATCAGTATGCTGAAAGCCATGGGCAAACCCCTTCCATACATTAGTCCCCTGAGTCAACATAGTTTGCCTATAGACAATGTAGATTAGTTTTAATTAAATTCAAATGGAATATATAGTATAAATCATATAGTATATAGTATGTATATTAAATATAGCATATATTCTTTTGATCTCTGACATTTTTCTCCAGTGTTAGGTTTGTGAGATCAATCCGTGTTATTGCAGGAAGGTAAAGTTTGTAAGTTTGTTCATTCTGCATGCTATATAGTATTTCATTGTACAAACATATCACAGATTATTGTACCATTCTGCTTATGATCAAAGTTTGTATTTTAATATCTGCCATTACTTCTAGTAAAACAATTTATTTTTCTATGAACTTATTTTTATAGTAGACTCATGTGAGCAAAGAACATTGTCAAATACATATTGGTCTTTAATTAGATTAATTATTAATAGGCTATGTACAGGAGGTGAAATTGAAAAAATATCTCCTCTCTCTCTCTCTCTCTCACACACACACACACACACACACACACACACACACACACAGTGAATGAGTGAAATAAAGGGGGACTAGATTTGATCCGTATGTTGAATAAACAATGTGACTCAGTACAGCTCAGGGGACTTCACAGTCCAAAGCAAAGTTGAGAATATGCTTACCCCTCCCCACTTTGCTATAATGAATCTGGGTTTAATGTGGGTCCATGTGATGTCAAATTTGGCTTTCTACATGGTCTGAAATGAACAAAGTTCATTAATTTTCCACTTCCTTTCATTGCCTTTGTGTCTGTGTATGTGTGAGTGTGTGTATGCATGCACATGCATGATATAACACAAATTTCATCATTATAGAAGCAGATATTGCAAAGTTCAAGATGAAAATTGAATGTTACTTTGCTTTACCTTCTTTTCAAAAAAATTTATTTTTGGAATAAAAATAAGGCCTTTTTTATTTGGGGATCAAATAAGTTCTATAATTTGGGGGTGGAGACACTGTCAATGTAAATGACTTCCAGCATATTCTTACTAAACAATTCCTTGTGTGTAAAAGGAAAAGGACTCAACTATTTAAAAAATAGCACATAATTTAAAAATGTTTTTTAATTAAAAAATACTAAATAATTTTCTTTGCCACAGTGATTGTTCTGCCTTCTCTTGAAGAAGAGATAATTGGAAATAGGTTTATAAATCAGTCTACTTCTGAATATTTACCCTCTTTTTGCCAAAATGTTGCCTCAATTTGTTAATTATTTTGACAAGTATTGATATTATTATAGAAACAAAGGTGATGCCAATTTCCAGATCTAAGTGGGTGAAGGAAAAAGCTAGAATAAAAATACGGGATTTTTTCCTGCTCTCTTTAGGTCATCAGGTTGAAAAAGAGAGGAAACCATGATCGCTTCTGAATAAAACAAATTAAACGATATCATTCCTATTTGCACACTACTGAGCTTATCTAATCTGGGCATTCACTGGACATAGCATCTGAAAGGCAGATATGTTATTGTGGAATGGTCATTGTGGAGTTAGCCTTTGGGAACCAAATGCTTTCACACATGTCACTAGCCCCTATGTCAAGTCTCATGTGTGAGCTGACTAGTATTTATTAAGAAATGAGGACTTTTTGTTTATTCTTTGCAAATTCAGACATTTACTCAAATTTTATACTGTGATTAAATGAAAGATGCAAAGTAAGGAGAATTTAAGCTAATATCAAGATAATTTAAGCTATATAAAATAGTTTTGTGATCTCTCTGAGTAACTGAAGCAATATTATTTAAGATATTCCTCCAATCTTACAAATTATTCCCTCTACCCTCCACTTTACTTGTAAATAGTTGGTGTATCTGCGGAGAAGGCAGGATTAGCACCTCCACTTCTGTAAACTCAGCTGCTGCCCTTTGCTCACATAGTCCAAGAGGAAGTCTGCCAAAGAGTTGTAAAGTCTGTTTGGGGTTTATAGTCTGATAATTGTGGTTGCTAGAAAAAGAAAATGCAGTCACTAATTGTTGCAGTTATCATTGTTGCATTGTTGCATTAAAAAAATTAATCGATAATTTCATTTATGTATGGAATCTAATGGACAAAGTGAACTAACAAGCAGAATCGAACAGACTCATAGAGAGCAGGCTGAGAGCTTTGGGGGAGGGAGGAGGTTTGTGGGTGGAGGGATCCAGCAAAAAGAGGAAAAAGACTCAGGGACACGGACAGCAGTGTGGTGACTGTAGGGGGGCGTCGAGTATAAGGGGGCTAGATGGTAATGGACAAAATACAATAAAATGTTCAAAAAATATAATCAATTGGATTAAGATAATTATGTAAGTTAGTAAGTGTATATATTAGCATCAGTGTTTAAAATATATAAATATAAGTCAATCACTATTTCAGAATATTTGTGATATTGCTAAGGAAAACAATAAAAAGATTATGTATGACTTCAAAAAAAATTAATCCAAAGCTGAGTGGCTCAAATCAATCATTTTATTATTCTCACAGAGTCTTTAGGGCAAGAACTTATATAGAGAACAGCAGAAATGGCTTGTCTCTGGCCCACAGTATTTATGGCCTCCTTGGAAAAGCTTAGAGGTTGGAGATGGTGTGCAGGTAGGAGCAGAAGTCCTATGAAGAATCATTCACTTGCATGCATGGCACCTGTGCTGGGACACTTGTGTTGATGTCAGGAACAGTGACATGTGGCATCCCCATGTGGTTGAGGTTCCTCACCACATGATGGCTTCAGTACTTGAAATTTTACATGTCAGCTCTGGTCTTCATCTGCAAGTATTTAAGTGAACAAGAGAGAAACAGCATCATCTTTATGATCCAATCTCATACGTCACACGGTGTCACTTCAACCATGTTCTGTCTCCTGAAGTAGTCACAAACTCCATCAGAATTCTTTAAAACTGTGAGGTCCACAGATTTATTTTGTACTCTTGACAGTTGAGCAAAAGTTGATTTTATTTGCAGTCTGTAGATTCATTTGCTTGAAACATTTCTTTTCTGAAACCAAACAGGATTATCTAGGTTTATAGTAAAAAATTTTTGAAAATCCCCAGGACTATATAGTTACTATTCAACATATTTTTCTACTTGAACTTTTCCATCAAGATTAGCTATGTGCTCAAAAAACAAAAGACAAAAATAAAAGCATACATATTGAAATATCTATTCATGTATCATTTAATATTACAATAATTTATATGCAAATGGCAATGAGAAAACTATATATGAAAAATTGATAATGAGCTCTCCTTGAGTTCTTGCATTACTGAATCTACATGGAGATAACATTCCAATTTTAATGGATATCACAGTATTGGAGGCCCAACTATTTCTTAGGGCTCTGTACAACCTCATGGCATAAAACGATTAGGTTTCAGAGACGTATTTTTTTCCCAGACATGCCAAGCTGATAAACATCTAAAATTTCAACACAGCTGTTCTGCTGATTTCTTTACTGCTATAATCACATTGAGAAATAAAAATTGGGATAGAATATTTGGAACACATTTCCTCTCCTATTTATTAGCCTGTTTAAGTATCTATGGTGAGGGGATAATTCAGAGGGATGTGTAAGAAACATGGTCCTTTTTAATTTTTATCACTCCGTATTTGTGTGCATTAATGAAGGATTTTATGATATGTGTCCAATATACTTGGGGTCTGATGATTGGCATCTTCTCATGTCCATCTTAAAAGATAATTTATATTGAAATTCCAACTAGCTTTACCTACTCAAGGAAACCATGGAGTTGAAGCAATTATTCAGGTTACTTGGACCCCAACTCATTTTCATGTCCATTTCAAAAATATCTCTGGCATTTCACTTCATTTCAGCATCATTTTTACAGATGCACTAATTTAAAGGATGAAAAAAAAATACAGTACTTATACATGTCAATAGCTGCTTTGAGAGCCTAAACAAGACTGTTAACATAATTTTTTACTCTCACTTTGGATTTCCTCTGGGTCCTATAACATTTCTCCTATTGAGGAACAGACACCAGCATTTTTTCAGTCCATAGGATTCTATGTGCCAGATAATGGACATGATGACTTCTGAAGCATTCCCTACCAGTGAAACTACAACAGACTTAGTGTCTACTTTACTGAGTTTTAGCAAAATCAAATGACATAAAATGTATGAAGATATTTTTTAAAAGAAACAAGCAATAGTTTTTAAAACAAATGTATATATTAGATATGACTTTGTTAATAGAGGGCTTCTTTGGGTGACATAAAACAATGGAGTATTTTTCTACACACTCATTCATTCAGTATGCCATAAAAAGAAGAATGAGGAGATTTAGGTTAGTTTGAGGAGTGAGCTAAGGTATGAAAGATGAATAAGTGATAACACCCTGAGAGATTTAAAAAAGAATGTGTGTACAATGCAATCTTGGAGAATGTCTATATTTATATGGGAAAGAGTAATAAAATAGAAGTAGACTAACTCCCTTCCTTAAAATACAATTGAAAAATAGAAGGCAGTTCTTCATGGGTTGTTTTATTTTTAATACTTTATTTATTTGTTGTTTTGTTTATTTATTTATTTTTAGAGAGAGGGGAAAGGAGAAAGAGAGGGAGAGAAACATCACTGTGTGGTTGCCTCTCACTTGCGCCCCCAGCTGGGGACCTGACATGCAACCGAATCATGTGCCCTGACTGGGAATCGAACCAGTGACACTTGGCTCACAGGCCAACACAAAATCCACTGAGCCACAGCAGCCAGGGCTCTTCATAGGTTTTTAACCTGCATTTGAAAAACTGGAAATGAGTGCTTGTGAGTATTTTGAACCTCAGAAGAGCTTGATGCATTTAGTAGACTCTAAGAAACCATAAATCCCTGTATTTGTCTGTCTCTCCAATTTTGGGACTGGCTATAAATTGCTGTAAGTCCTTCCTTAGTTAACTGATCACAAAAGAGTTGTTGATTTTTCAGTCCCTTGAACCGTTTACTTGTTGGCATGGAGTAGCAATGTCTAAACTTCTCACATGCAGAACCAGAAACCAGAGGTCCTTACTCTCCCCTGTGTCTCACTCCTTGCCCCTCCCATTTTCCAGCGACAATATTCACTTTACTTTGTCCTGCCACACAGATCCCTGCCTTGTGCTTCTCAGTGTTATCACAGGGTTCCATCTACTCTGATTCCCTGATTTGGCAGAAATAATTCAGAGGAAACTGCTGAAAAATCCAAGCCTCTCTTCATTTCATGAATTCAACCTCCATTAGCACCAAGATTTTTAAAAATAAGATCCTTTCTAAAGAGCTTCATGAGTTAATTACAATTTTAGTCTGTCTGAAATGTTAACCCACCTTCTGTTGGAGGTGAAATGAAACAGTCTGTCCTCAGTCCAGACACATGACGTGCATGAGATGGCAAAAGTATGGCAAGGCACTGACCACTTCAGACCCACTTCTGGGTGACCTTGACAACAAGGCGCTCCTGGCACCTTCTTCTTCATGCAGGAAGGGGAGACATCGAGCATGAGGTTGGTAACCTGCTCACTGATCCCAACAATCAGTGAGTGGTATTGACATGGACAGGTGACAGAGAAGTGGGAAGCCAGGCATTACCAGAGAGAATGAGTGCCTGGTTATAAAAGTGACTCACTGGTGGGAGATCTTAAGCAAAATTGGAATAAGGGAGTTTCTTCCATAGAGTGTTATAAAGATGAAAGACATAATTATTGTGTCTAATAATTTGTTAAATAATGGAAAGATATTATCTCCCTCAGGGAAGAGGACAGGTCTTCCTCATTGTACCATTCCTTCCATCCAACACAGAGCAATGTAAGACATGACAATTGGATGACCCTAAATTAATGTTTGTGGAATTGAATGACGAACATTTTCTTAGTCTGGGCAGTTAGTAGTCTGGAGAGAGTTGGCTTCATTGCCTTCTACATTAAACTGTATTGTGCGCTATCGTTTTGTATTGACTGTATTGTATTGCAGCACATTGTATTGAGTAGTTTCCGTATGGTATGGTACAGTGTAATATCCATTTCTCATAGCCTTGGAACATCTACTGTAATGAAATCAGAGAAGGTAAGTGTATTGTGCATGTGTGTGTGTTAGATAGTGAGAGAAAGATTTTTCTTAATGACAGCGAGGAGCAGTCTTTCTGGAAAAACAGTGAAAATGAAGGCAAAGAAGGATTTGTAACGGGAGTTGTATAGGAGGAAGACACACTTCTTGTCAGAATTCTAGGACAGGTGGGAAAGGGGATTGGGGTGGTTTTTGGTTAAGAAAGATATTGAAGCTTTAATGAGGCAGACCCCCATGCTGGAGCTGAGCTGGCCCCTTTCCAGGTGGTTTCATGCTGCAGGTGGGATATATTGTATATCAGTCTCCAAAAAGAGAAAACAAATGTGAAGCCACATAGAAAAGCAATAGTTCATATTTCAATTGTACCTGCTGCACCTAAACCCCCATGTATTTTCAGTAAAATAATAACATTCTTTCTGCTTTTATTAAATTTTGTTTAATGGACATCAAGTAGCAGTGTTTTGTAGCCAAGAAGACAAATGTAAAAGATGGTGGTCACAGGAGGACACACATTTATGAAAACTGAGAAATCTAGAGTTAAAGGTAGGTTTTCCAATCACCAACGACAGGGAAATCCTTATATGATAACTGGATGACACATGTAACTAACATCTCCCCTATTTTAGCTATATAATAGTAGGGCAGACCCCAATCTCCTAAATCATACAAAAGTTAATATATCTTGCATATTAATAACCAAGATAACCTCTCAGATGCGATTTAAAGTCCTTTTGCTTATTATTAATCCATATGCAGGACCATCGCCTTTATGATGTAGAAAATTCTGTAAACATTTGTATGGGTAAAATGACATGGCCCCCACTCTTCTTTTATTCATTGACTGTAACCAGAATACCCATTCCTCTCTGACAAAAAAAAAAAAAATGGTTTGTTAGAAGAGCTGGTCAATTATTTTGACACACTAATGTTCTCTAATTTGTCACTGTTTAGAAGGTTCAGTTTTAGGTATTGATAGTTAATAAATGCTTTAACAAGTGGATATTCTGACGGTACTTTACTCACCATGTCTAATAATTTTCACTCTCTTTTCTCACACAAATTACAGAGACATGAAGAGAAATATTTGATAGGCATTGGAAAAAATAGAATTTCCATTTTAACTGTTGAAAGAATGTACAAGAACACTCTTTATGCCAATGAAATATAATAAAAGAAATATCACCCCTTTGGCCCTTGCTCAATACATAATTGTATTCTGATGATTTCAGAAATTTAAATTATGCACATTTTTAAAATATCAATGCCAAATACTTGATTTTTATAATTCTTGGACTTTGTATTAGCTTTTCCAACAAAATTTCATAGGTAGCTATTTCTACCTATTGAATTTTAAGGGAAAAAGCTTGCTTCTTCATGAAGTAAGGGCCTTAGGAGAAGAAGCTACAATAAAATGGAGAGAGCATTATATCAAGATTTAAAAGGTCTGTGCTTTTGTCCTGTTCTGCTATTTGTATGTTAATGATCTTAGACAGTATACTCTTCTTCTTTTTAACCTTTTATCCCTTTTTAAATGTTTATGCCTTTAGCTTTACTGTTTTTAGCATTATACTTGCACAAGATATTCTGGAGCTAAAAACAGAAGGAGGAGGAGGAGGATGGGGTGAGGAGGAGGATGGGGTGAGGAGGAGGATGGGGTGAGGAGGAGGATGGGGTGAGGAGAGGGAAGAGGAAGAGAAATCATGGCACTGCTCAACCACTAACATTTCTTTTATTTCTCAGGTGATATCAAACTCTAGGAATAAGCAAAGCCCTTCATAGTATAAAAAGTGGTGTTATTCAGAGCACTTCTAAGAGTAATGTAAATAGTACTATTTTACAGTGTAATAATAAAAACCTCCTTTTACATTGAAGATTTATCTACTCCAATGTAATGGAAGATATGAGGGAAAAGGTAGGTGCAAATGTAGATAGATGTGTCCATTTAGAGTTCAGAACATGAACTTTAGTTTCTCCTCCTACTGACAGGATAATATGAAAAACACATTGAAAAGAGACTAAAACCACTGTAGGTGCTCAGTAAAAGTATATTTCTGTGGGAGAATAAAGGAAGAATTGCTTTCTTCAGATTTGAGCACATTAGAAAGGGTTATCATTGGGGTCTTTATAGGTAAGCCAAATATCTGAGGATGAATGGAGTTGCAAAAATATGAGGCAAGAATAATCAGGTACAGAGACATGAGAACACAGTATCTACTGGCAATGGCAAGGCATTTGCATGATTAGAAGGGGTTTTGTAAGGAGTGACAGCAAGATAAAGAGCACTAATCAAAAGCCATTTCCCATAATCCATAGTACAGACTTTCAGTTTTATCTTATACACATGAGCTTTTCAATACAGTAGCCATCAACCACTTGAAATGTGGCTAGAGTGACTGAGAAATTGTTGATTTGGTTTCATTTCAGTTATTTAAAATGTAAAAACTGAAAAAAATGTAAGGTTTTTGTTGTTGATGCTCAACATGACTTGGGGTGGGCGGAGATAGAAGAAGGTATAAGGGGGATAAATGACAATGGGAAAAATACAATAAAAAATAAAACTATTCCAAAGGAGTAATTTTTCTTTAAATGCTTAAAATTTAGCAACCTAGTTGAGATGCGTAAGTCTAAAATACATACCGTTTTGAAATATAAATACAAAAAGTAATTTTCAATACTTCTGAAAATAATTACATGTTGATATGATAAATTTTGATAAAATTTTGAGTATGTTGTGTTAAATAAAATATATCATTAAAGTAATTTCACTTGATTTTATTTTTTTGCTTTTTAATTTGGTTACTAAAAATTTTGAATTACATATGTATGTCTCATATTTCTATTGGACAACTTGGTTACAGTAATACAGAGACATCTTATTCAAGGAAGAGATATTTTTAGCTATCTCTTTACATAGAAATCATCACATCAACATGGAGAATAAATTTAGCACATATGCTATTAGAGGCTAAATGACCACTTATGAAGTTGTTGTAATTGTTCAGGTGAGAAAACCTAAAAGGCCTGGATAAAACAGGAAGGGATACATTTTTTAAAATATGAACAAATATAGCATAGAGGCCTGCTGATTAAATGAGGCAAACCACGATTAAGGCATATAAGACCAGAAGAGGGTTTCAATAAGACGGAAATGATAACGTCTATGATATTATGCAGAAAACATTGAGGTGCTGCTCTAATTGTCCTCTCCATGGGTTTTGCTTGTTACTTCCTCCTTAAACTGTTGCAAAATCTTCTTAATTGTGTTCTTAGTCTTCAGGTTTCCACTCCTAGGAAGTCCATGGAGGGGTTTCAGTCAATGAACCCCTAAAATTATATGCCAAAAAATGTGGATATGAGTATATGTGCAGTTTTGTGACCATTGCTAGGGATAAGTGCCATAACTTTTACTATATTCTAATTGGAGATAATAAGCCTCCCCACCCCCAAAGAAGCCTAAATGTATTGTGCTAGGATCCATGTAAATTTAGAAACCTGGTTAGTGAGAGACAAGAAGTTAATATACATCTTGGAGAATGTCTACATTTATATGGAAAAGAGTAATAAAATAGAAGTAGACTAAGCCTCTTCCACAAAATACAGTTGAAAAATAGAAGGCAGTTCTTCAAAGGTTTTCAATATGCATTTGAAAAACTGGAAATGAGTGCTTGTTAGCTGAAATACTTCACTGTTTGTGTGAATGGTTCCCACGAAATTATTTTTTAGATCATACTTTTTCCTGAATATCTAAGATACAGTATCTGCTAGGGTATGTGTATCTGGAAGTAAGATCTCCATTTTAAAAACCGTTTCCTACCCTGAAGCAGGGAAGTGTCTGGCTGGAACATCTATGAGATAATCAGCTACTGCTCACAAGCTATCTTGAGGGCTGGTCGTCTTGGGAGTTAGAGCTGGACATTTCGAAACAATGTAGAGACCAAGTTGTACCCCCATGGGCAGCTGAGAATTTAAATGGATTTCAGGTGCAGAGGTAGTATCACTTACCACTGAGGACTCAAAACAAGAACAAGCCTCAGACTTGGGAAAATTCAAAGTAAACAGATCTAATCATGACAAGCCAAGCCCTCGCCTTGTAACTATAGCCCCAGCAAACTGTATAGATCCGTTTGGGTTGACACAATGCACTCATCATCTTGTACTCACTGAAGAATTAGTCTTGATTCAAGACAAGGAACATTGTTTTATTTAACAGCTTTTTTCCAACATGTTTGCTCAAGCTTACGAATCCAAAGGGGCTCTCTGTCCCTGTGTAGGTGTGTGACAGAATTTTTGCTGTGGTATGGACTGACCGGTTTGGAAGAAAAGACGGGGTTGAGGTCAGGAGACTTTGGTCTGGGAGTCAGTTCTACAATCATCAGTCATGTGGTCTCAGAGCTTTACCCTTTATCTTTCCATTGAGGACACTGGGCTAAAGGATACGGACTTCCTCTGCTTTTCTGAATTGCACTAATTTGCTATTAGGACACTCTGAATCACAAAAGAATTGACATCGTGCATGGCTTAGGTCCTTGGTTGACTAGTTTAAAGGTGAATGCTATACTCTTCAAATTAGCTTTAGTTCCAGTTGGGAGATTATAGATAGTTAAAATGTTATGTGTTTAACGATAAACTCAGTCCAGTTATTTTCACTTCCAATGGTCTAAAACTGAATTTGTCACCACTTACATAAATCATAGCAGAGAAGAAAAATAAATCAATGAATGTGTTTTCTCAAAAACCCTTTAGTATCAGATAACCATTAAAACTTTAGTAAGAATTTTGTTTCCACATGTTCATATTTAATTTTCAACTATAAGTATATGTGTGTTATTTTTAATTCCCCTCCTACAATTATGCCAGACTTCTTTTCCAAAATGCTGATTTTGTATGAAATATTTTAATTTGTCTAATCTTGGACATAAAATACAAACTACTGTTAGAGTTAACCACTTTACATTATTATATGAATGTCGCTATGGTAATATTACATAATTACAGTGTATCCTCACAACTTGTAGATATCATTCCCCTTATTTAACATGGAAAAATTTTAAGATTAAGTAAGAAGCCCCACGTTAGACAACAGATAAACTGCATAACCAGGATTTAAACAGAAATCTCTGTGATGCTCACCTCCTATAAACTTTCCATTTTGCCACTACTCTCCTACTCTACTGTTTTTCTCATCTGTTGTTTCTATAAAAAAAAAAAAAATCATTGCCTATAAGCTGAACCTTATCACTAGAGAGTGTATAAGACTCTATTGTCTTTAAAATAAGACCTTTATTAAATTACATAAGTACAAAATTTTTGTGTGGAAAGTTAATATTTATCAGCACCTGAAATTTCTCAATTTTTACATAATCAGAAAAGAATTGGGGAAGAAAATTGGAGAATGAGAACTTCCCCAATGAGTCCAGTTACTATAAGGGTGACCAAATATCACTAAACTTGTGCTTAAACTATTTCAGTGACAGGAGAGCAATTCATTTTAATAAGGTAGATTTCTAGATTTTTAGAAACCATACCTATGGAATGAATAAAGTGTATATATTTATGAATCCAAAACTTTAATTTTAGTTGTCTTTGCACCTAAATTTCAGAACTATAGCCCTGGTTGGTGTGGCTCAGTGAATTGAGCACTGGCCTGAGAATCAAAGGGTCACCAGTTCAATTCCCAGTCAGGGCACATGCCTGGGTTGCAGGCCAGGTTCCCAGCTGGGGTCGTAAGAGAGGCAATCACACATTGATGTTTCTCCCCCTCTCTTTCTCCCTCCCTTCCCCTCTCTCTAAAAATAAATAAAAATAAAATCTTTAAATTTCAGAACTATATACCTATGCATCAACTAATCCCTATATATGTTTAGATTGTTCAGAAGCAATTAACACTCTATATTTAGAAGTAAACCCATTTTCTTCTTCTCCATCTCTGCTCCTCTTCCAGTGCTGCTTATGTCAGTAAATTATACTTTAATCCATTTAATTTCTCAAGACAGAAATGTTGAAGTCATTCTTCAATCCTTACTGAACATCCCAAGGAAATGCCAAATCTTATTATTGATTCTACTAGCTAAAAAGCCTTTGTGTCTGTCTACTCTTCAATCTTCCTAATACCATCATTTCATTGATCATTTCTCCAATCGCCTCCTAATTGATTTTCTTTCAGGCATTTAAGTAAAATAAGTCAGAGAGAAAGACAAATACCATATGATTTCACTTATATGGAAATCTAAACAAAATAAATGAACAAACAAAATAGAAACAAAGTCATAAAAACAAAGAACAGGTTGATAGTTGCCGTAAGAAAGGGGGAGTTGGTGAACTGAGTGAAAAAAAAAAGGTGAAGGAATTGAGAACAAATTTGTAGTTAAAAAGTAGTCACAAGGATGTAAAGTACAGCACAGGGGATATAGTCAATAATATTATAATAAGCATGGATGGTGCCAGGTGGGTACTGGAAATACCGGGTGATCACTTTGTGAAGCATATGAATGTCTAACCACTATGCTGTACACCCAAAACTAATACAAAACTAAAGTCAACTGCACTTGAGAAGTAAATTTTTTAATATTAAAAATAAAAAAGTAAGAGTATGCATGAAGTAAAAAAAAGGAAAGAAAAACTGTTACACATATATATTTTAACCAAATAGATTGAAACTTGAAGCCAAACGACACCGTGACCAGAACAGGACCTAAACCACCTATAAAATTATCCTGTGAGCATACAAGTGACTTCATGAGACCACGAGAAGTCAGTCACCCACTGGGATACTATGCAATACCTACAAATGCTTAGAACTGGTAAACTGAGCAGATGTCTCACAAGTAGGAATGATTTACTGGTAGAGTGAGACCCCAGGACTGACTATTCAGGGAAAGAGCAAGAGACCTCGAAGAAATAAATATTGAAAATAAGAATTTACTTAAAAAATTAAAATATGTAAAATATATATTGTATTTATTTTTTAGAAATGTAATAAACATTAGTTATGAAAATAATAATACATGTTAATAGCAATTGTTTTATCCCTAATTACTGAATTAAGGCAAACAATTTAAATTTAAATTATTATCATTGTGCTTGGATAATTAAAGTTTCCATATATACAACAGTCTACCTTTGAGCTGCTCATAATGTGATATAAAATAAACTACCATGCTTTTAACATTCACAGTAGAGTTTTCTGTTCTTTGTAGCCAAACCAATCCCTAGCCAATAGACCAACATTGGCCTCTTTATTCTTCTATGTGAAATTGTTTTTTTTTTTAATCTAAAGCATTTTATTTCACTAAGTATAAACTCACAATCGTTAATTTTCCAATGCATTACTGTAGTCTACTGTAATTTTAATATGACATTATAGCAAGTCTATTTTATTACATTCTTAAAAACCTTAAATATTAACTTCTGAGGCTGAGATTTGACAGAAAGTAGAATAACCAGGAAATATATATGAGCAATAAATATAGAGAGAGTTATACATAGTCCAACTCCTTGGGAATTTTTAAATAAAATAAAATACAGAATAAACCAATCTACTTTCTGTATGCTTATTAAATGAGAGAAATGAACAGTACCCTAGTCTATATATACTTGAAATTCCATATTCTGTGTTCACTCATATCAGTTGAATTCAATCCAGTGACCAAATATTTTGAAGTTAGTATTTACTAAATATATGTTTAAGCCAATTCACATGGGAGACACTTCCATTTGATTTGCAAAGAACAAAACATAAACAACAGTCTAAGACAAAATTCTATCATATAAAATTCTATTTGAATTATACTTTTTTCCTCCCAAGAAAGCATATTCTTTCATTATTCTTTTTAAAGAGATTCATCAACTATTGCCACAGGATTTTAACTGAAATTGAAATAATTACACGTCAGTTAATTTTTGCCATTATCTTTATGTCTATCCCTGCCAGAATAAGTCTTTAGAACTGAGAGGGGAAATGGTAGAAAGGATTTTGCTTGTAATATTTAGAAACTTATATTAAAGTAATTTTTGGGAATGTACTATTCTCAAGGGTCACTCATTGCACAGCTCCTGAGGAGCCCACTCATAGATAATAGCCCTGCTAGAGTTCTAAACACACCATTCATTCATATAATATCTTTTCGAAAAATCTGTTAGGAAAAATTCCACAATTGACTTTTCTGTCTCACCAAAAAGATGAATATCCTCAGTGGCAGAGGTCATGTCTTTATCTTTGTATCATTATTGTCTAGTACACTGCTAAGCACAGTATATAAACAAAAATTGTTCTTTGAACAGAACCAAACTTTTGTCTGCATCTCAAAGCATCAACCAGGGAGCTAGTCTGGAGATTCAGGCTTGCACCTACATTTTTCTATTTGGTAAGGTTGACTATGGCCTCATGTACCACCTTAGGAGGTAAATACACAGAGTCTGGATGAAGGAAGGGAACAGCTGCCCAACTTGTTATGACATGAAGTTAATCCTGGGAATTCATGGAATGCAGTTGGCTTGAAGTGAACCTTCTTCACATCCATATTCAGAGTCACTCGAAAGTCTAGTGAACCTTCTCTAAAATAGTTAGTTCTCACCTCAAATGTGAACATCAATTTACCATATAGTTTTAATTTTTAAGTTTAGATGCTCTCTTGTTTTTCAATGTTAGTGGCCAATTTACCAGCTGCCCAAATAAGACCTGCCCTCCATTCCTGCATCACTAAAACTCACATGATATTTCAAATTGCTAACCCTTGTGCAGGATCTTGTGGTGAAAAATATTATAATATACTTCATACAGTAATTTGGGAGAAAGAAATTTCATATTAATTCTGCCTTGATTTTTAAAAGGACATTGGGTTTGAAAATATGGAGTATTTTCTAAAGTACTTAACTTTAATATTACAAATAATTTTGTAGTTTTACCTTTCTTCTATCACAACTGCAACTGAAAAAAACACTGCCTACTTTTTTTTTTCTCAAATGTAGTTACAAGAAGCAGCCAAACAATGTATGTAAAGAGTGCTGCTTTTCCCTGAGATTTGAGTGGGCAGGGTAGGGTCTCACCTTGGATTCCTACCTAAGGAATAGAAGTTTCAAGTTTCTAACTATGGAACTATCGTGGCAGAACAGGAAGACACAGAGATGCAGTTGTCGGAAGCCACATTTTAACAGCTCGGGTGAGCAATGGAATATGAGCGCTTCTTGTTGTTAGGAGCAGTCAGTTGGGTTCACTTTAAACTTATTGTACTTTCAACATAGTGGAGTTTGGTTGCTGGTCATCCACATGGTTAAGAATGAATTATCTTCAGAAAACCAGAGGATATACAGCTAAGTGTTCCCAGTTAAAGAATCTGTATGGAACCCCAGCAATGCTCTTTTAAAATGTCACCATTTAACAGCCAATAACACTAGAAAACACAAATGTCAGATCATAGCAATATCTGTTGACTAAGAACATCCTGCCTCTTCTTTTTGTTTTTTAATCGTAACTTCAGAGGAGCAAGGAAACAGCTTCGGATGGAGTGGGGAGAAAGGTAGGAGCAGACACACAAGAGGGAAAAACAGAGAAATCATCCATAACCCTCTATCCCATGGCCAGGTCCTGCCTGATGCAAGGAAGAGTTTAGTGACAGTAAGTATTAAGTTTAAGGGAAGTTCAGGATATTAAGTTTTATACGACATTGGACTTTTACTGAAATGAGATTATGTTTTTGTCTAGACCTTACTGAAATTTTATGATTGTAAAATCACCAAAAAATAATTAGATGTGTCCTAAATTTCTTTCAAGGTACAGAAATGCATTTGCCCCACTAGGCATGTTTGAATAGGTCCTGAAAATAAAGAAGAAAGTTTTTGTTTTCAATGATTGTGTCCTGTCAGTTTCTATTCTTTCAACCTAGTGATTTCAATAATGGTGGTGTTCAGATGCATAGAGGTATCCAAGAAAGAGGTCCTCTTGAGGAACTAGGAGTGGATCCATATAATAGAAACCTTTATAAAATGTGTCCAAGTTAAGAACTAAGATATGTCTCTTGGTCCAGGCTAGCCTCACAAAGGGTTCATAACTATTTACACACGCCCTGTTGTTTGCCTAACTACCATACACCATCTATTCTTCCAAATAGAATCCATTTTTCCAGATATCTGTCAATCCTGCACATATTCTTACGTTCATCAGCAGCTGAACACCTTCCACATTCCTCTCTGCTGGTGGTGACCGGTGCAAAATATGATGTATTCACTAAGCCCAGATGAACTCTGGCTTTCCTCTAAGTCTTGGACTACCTAAGTGACCACTTCTTTTTTCATTGTTGATACATTTCTCATTATTATTGTCCGATGAATTATCCCAGTCTAAGAAGGAGAAGACATGCAAGATCATGGAGAACTGTATATCCCAACAGTTTCAGAAAGGCTGCTCCTTTGAACTGGTCCAGAAGTAGACCATGGGAAACTAGAAGGGAGACCTGGAATATTTTGGGCACTTCCTTATACAGATAATAATTGTCGCTATTACCCACATTTTAGGAGGAGGGTTCACAATTCTTCATGTGTCTACATCACACTCACAGGTGAGGCGTGGCAGAGATTTCACCCAAGTCCAGTAAATATACATGTTTATACAGCTTCAAGCCTAACTGTGACCAGTACTAGCATCAAATTAATTTATTTGACTCCTAGTGACATGTATAGTTAGGCATTATATTATTTTACGTGGGATATTTTCCTTTAAAATTCAATGATGCCAGGAAAAGCATTACTAAAGACACATTTATTTTTAATCAAGAAACTTAGAATTTTCTTAAATATCTAATCTGTATCTTTAGAGCCCACAGTATTTGACACTTGGTGGGATCATAGTAAATGCATAACAAATGCTTGATAAATAAATAAAATACACATTTATTTGATTTAGAGATACTGAGTTTATTAATACTCTTACATATAGTCAAGGTAAATTATTTTTCTACATAAAATAATAAAATAATATGCTTTGGTGTTAATATCCCCTTATTGTTAGCACATATAACAGAAGCTGAATTAATCAGGGTATTTTCAATATTTGCTATTTTTTATATTTGAA
Source organism: Furipterus horrens (assembly GCF_987537825.1). NCBI lineage: Eukaryota > Metazoa > Chordata > Mammalia > Chiroptera > Furipteridae > Furipterus > Furipterus horrens. The sequence continues at coordinate 16,685,856 of NW_028327177.1, read as the reverse complement.
AATAATGCTGCAGTTGACAATCTTCTAACTTCCAATAAAATAATGTAAATATTAAATAAACAAAATTAAGAAGTTAAATAGTACAAACTGAAACACAGTAATTTAATCCCTAACATATATTTCCCCTCATTTTGAAAAAAAGCCTAATACCTGTCACTTCACTAACATACAGAAATGTTATTTAGTTGAGAAAATAGGTGTGAAGCATTTGAGGAAAGTGATATATAACTATGAAGTGTCATTACAATATTCAAGCTGGTATTTTGATTATTGTGTCTCTAGAAATTCTGTTTTTCTTCTAACAAATCCTTTAATATTTTTCTGAAGATGGCTGCACAAGTCATTCTCACATATCAGTTCTAATGGCCCATATGCTTCTTAGGAAGCATTAGCACCTTCCTACAGAAATACTCGCTAACGCAGGAGGCAAGCTTCTGGAGCATTCACTGCAGGTGGAAAATATCTTATTATACAAAGACATATGAGCCCCAGTTTTTAAATATCTTAAATTGACTTTCATTTTAATCATTTTTTAAATTATTTGTTATTTGGGAAGAAAAAACACTTTGCACACTTTGGAGGCAATATATAACTAAAACTTAATTAAACTTCTTGTTTAGAATTTTAAAAGAACTTGAAAAATGCGATTCTCAAATGCGGGTGATGATCTATTTTCCCATAACCCACATTCTGTTCTCAGAACAATAGATTATATTTGCAACTGTCCCTCCATCTCCTGGAAAACTAAGACCACTAGGACACTCAAGGACACTGGAACCACTCAGTATAATGTTAACAATAATAATAGAAAAAGAAGCTGCCAGTGCTTTCTCTGGACTTTTCCTAAGTGTTTTTCATGCATTGCTTCACGTAGTCCTCAAGGCAAGCCTTTGGAGTGGAAGCCACTATTCTTCCCATTTTACAGCCAACAAAACCACACTTGAGAAAGGTTATAACTTGCCCAAATTCAGGTAACTAGCACCTGGAAGAGGTGCTCCCACACACCACCACCCCCACCCCCACCCCCCCCAAAAAAACTCATCAGTGCTGAGTTCTTCACCTTGTAGGATAAGAAGTATAAACCTTGGAGAATATGTTCCTAAGTGCTTATATTTTCTGTCGCATTAAACAAAACTACTGCAAGGGATATCTGGCAAGAAGGCATTGTAAGTAACATAACTCACGTCACTGTTGTCTTTCACAGTTTGCCAGCAGATCAATGCCTTCACTGTGATTTGTACAGTTATTATGACTCATAACCCAGGCTTCAAGAGCTTAAGTCTGTATTTATAGTTCAATACTAATATTCCTATGAATTAGACCCTGCATTGACAGTACCTGCTAGTTCTGTCTTCTCAGCTGAGAATTGTCTGTCAAGGCCAAGAAGCTAAGAAGCTGATTCATAGAAGAAGCAATACTTGGTAGATGTTGGAGAGTTCTCCCTTGGTTCATTATTAATTTATGAAAAACATGTTCAATTCAGGAAGCAAGAATATACATATAATCATTAATCCCTCACATATTTATTGAGAAGTAACTGTGTCCCAGGCAATATTGTTGGGTATTAAGAGATGAAGTCCCTGCTTCCATTGAGCTAACTATTCTACTTGCCTAATCGGAAGTATGTAATTCTAGTTTTTAAATGTATAATTGTCTAATAACAATCAGCAATGAATGAACTAGAAACTATTCTGTCAAATGGTGACGAGTATAAGGTGGCTGTAGAGTAACATGGGCACTGTTTGCTGTGAAAAAGTAACAAAAAGGCTCTCAGATTAAGTGTTATTTTAACAGGACCCTGAAAGAATACACAGAGTGAGCCAGGCTCTTATAAAGAAAAGATTACTGGCAGAACTAGCAAGTGCCTGATCCCTGATGTGAGAGCAGGCTTGACACATATATAACCCGTGGGAGTTTAGTATGGCTGGAATGGAGCAAGGTGGGGTTGGAGGCAGGGGTGGCACAGGGGCCCATTGATAGATTAGGTCACAAGGATAGTGATGAGGGGAGAGAGATGCAGATCTTGTAGCACCATGAGAATTGCAGTCTAACCTGTAAGCTTCCCATCAGCATAAAATGGGAAGCCATTGGCAGATTTTGAGTGATCTTAGGCTTTAAAAGAGTCTCCCTGGAAACTATACCACAAATAGTCCATAGAGCGGCAAGGTGGAAAAAGAAAACAGAGTTAGGAAACAGTAACTGTCATGAAATGAAGGGATTTAGATGAGAGAAGACGTGGCAGAAGGTGAGAAGTATTTCAGCTGGGTATCTCTGGAAGCAAAAATGACAAGATATAATGATAGACTGGATGTGAGGTGTGACAGAAAGGAAGGAACCCAAGGTGACTGAGGATTTTGACATGAGTCACTGAAGAACGGATCTTCACATTCTGAGATGGAATGGATTTGGAGAGGGGCTGGTGGAAGATGAAGAGAAATTCAGGGTAAGGTTTTGAACCTGCTAAATTTGCGATGCTTACTAGATATTCAAGTGGTGGTGAACATACAATTTTGAACTGCAGGTCCAAGGACTGAGCTCTGGGGAATCCAATGTTGAAACATCATGAGGCTGAGAAAGAAAATCTAGTGAGGTCTACAGGAACCATGAAAAAGGATCCCTGGAGGCCATGTGAAAGGCATGTCTGAAGAAGGAGAAAGTACTAAAGCCTGTCAAATACAGCTGATGAGTCCATTTACCGGAGGACTGAGAAATGGCAATTGAATATTACATTATAGGGAACCAGTGATTAATAGGGCAGCCTTAGTTCAGAGATGGGGAGGAATTTGGCTTGGAATGAATTCAGGCAGAATTTGAAGGAGACAAACTGGCAACTGCCCGTATGGTATTAGTCCCAGTATGGTAACTATATTTTCCTAACAAAAACATCACATATATGGTTTCATATATCATCTGTTAAAAGTCAGGACATTTAAACTTAAAACTGTTCCAGCAAATTCAAGACCTACACTGGTAAGTTACAATGCAAGTACATTTACACTTGACTTTCCTTTTATAGAGCAAACCCGGCATAACTTTATCTTCACAAATCGTCAGTTCCTAAAGACAGCTTGTCATGGTAGGCATCCTACTGTGGATTGATAAATGTCTATCAAAAGCTTTAGTCCTTGTATGATTTAGTAGGATGTTTCCTGAAGCATAAGGCCAAATACTATTTCTAAATTTAAAATACCCTACATATGATGTTTATGCAAGTGTGCATACTACCACATTTTCTTTTCATGAATAATGCATGTCCTGTGCAACATGAGTCCAGAATAAGAAAAAATGCTAACCACTTAATAATCTACATTACATGCAAGAATAAAATATGCTTAAAAAACTTCTGTGTTTGAAAATATCTGCTTTGAAATAAAAGAAATTACTGGATGAATCATATACAGAAAAAAATAAGGTCAAATAATTTTCTCCATCTCTCTCACTATATTTTTCTCACCTTTCATTCCCATAAATGTTCAAATAAGTAACCCTGCTTTAAAACCCTAAGTCAAAGGGTTTTTTCTTTGAGTGCTAGAATATGAATGGGTCATTCTAGACCAATGTTAAATGGTAGAGACATTGAAAAGCATACAAAGCTGGGGTAATGATATGCAAATAGGATTACTACACATATCACTAATGCTTTTTTTTTTTTTTTTTTACTTCAGACAAGTCAGGCAACTTCAGTTCAGTCCAGATCATATGAAAATTATCTTATTACAAATTAAATTCAAAAGGAAAATGCAATTTTGACTCTGGAGCTGCAGAATTACTTGTGACGGATTATTCTAATGGATTGATTAACTTGTCAGCTAGAGCTCAATAATGCATGCTAGCTACTAATTAAATAGGCCTTGTCCCCACTGCCTTTAGAGGAGTGAGCTCTGGAGTCAGCTGTCAGGACACTAGGAGTTGAGTTTTAGCACTGATACACCAGTGAAGTTACAATTTGTAGGTTATATAACCTCAAGTCTTAATTATCCTATAAACAAATTAGTAACATCCTACTTATTATTACTGTGTGTTTTAAAGAGAGAGGCTTAGTGAGATAATGTGCTCTCTAGCCAGTTTCTTCTTGTGTCTTCAGACACTTTGCATCCCAATTATTTACTGTCCTTTATCTTCAATTAGTTTCTGTCTTCTGCTCAAATTACTTTAAATTTAATATCTCCCTTGGGCACACACACACATCATCTTCCATTTTTTGTTTCCTTCTTAATATTTGAGAACCAGTTTTTAAGAGTTGTCTATAAACTCTTGCTATCTACTTATTTATCTTTCATCTATTTATCTGCTTGCTCATTATTTCCCATAGAACTCCTTACAGGTAGCCACACATGATTTTCCATTCATAGAAATTTATTAATATTAGTCCAATATTGACTTTATTTCATATTCTATTTCCCAGATTTATGACCTGAACAACAGGATATACATACTGTTTCTCCTTGTTCAGGTCATAACCTTGGAAAATAATCTAAACATATCCCTTTTCCCTCTTCATTATGATCAGTACACACACACACACACACACACACACACACACACACATGACCAACTACTATTTTTAAAATTTTTTTAAATAATCTTTATTGATTATGCTGTTACAGTTGTCCCAATTTCTTTTCCATTTGTTCTGCTCCACACAGTGACCCCGCCTTCCCTCCAGTTGCCCCACTCCCTTTGTCCATGCCCATTGGTTGTGCATATAGTTCTTCTCAACATCTTTTTATCTACTCCACTCCCTCCTACTATGCTTCTTAATTCCTGTACCATCTCCCTCCTTTTCCCCCTCACCCTTCCCCACTGACCTCCCCCCAATATGTTCCCCATACCTATAATTCTTTTCCCCCTCTCGTTGCCTACTTAGTCTGCCTTTGTTTCAATTCCCTAGCTTCTGTTTTTGGTTGTTGTTATACAGTTTTCATTGTAATATTCACAGTTTAGATCCTCTTTCTCCTAAACAAGTCCCTTTAACATCTCATATAACAGTGGTTTGGATCTGATGAACTCCTTCAGTTTTATTTTGTCCTGGAAGCACTTTCTCTGCCCTTCTATTCTGAATGACAGCTGCGCTGCGCTGGATAGCGTAATCATGGTTGTAGGTTTTCGCTTCTCATTACTTTGAATATTTCTTACCAGTCCCTCCTTGCCTGCAGAGTTTCTTTTGAGAAATCAGCTGAGAGTCTTATTGGGACCCCTTTGTACACAATTCTCTTCTACTCCCTTGCTGCTTTTAAGATTCCCTTTTTATCCTTAATTTTTGACATTTTGATTATAATGTGTCTTGGTGTGGTTCTCCCTGGGTCCAGTTTTTTTCTGAAACTCTCTGTGCTTCCTGGACCTGTAAATCTATTTCCTTCCCCCAGTTAGGGAAGTTCTGCTTTATTGTTTTTTTCACATAATTTTTCAATTTCTAGTTCTTTTTCTTCACCTTCTGGCAACCCTATGATTCAAATGTTGGCCTTCTTATAGTTGTCCCATAGGTTTCTGAGCCTCTCCTCATTTTTCTCACTTTTTATTTCCTCTTTCTGCACTGGTTGACTGTTCCTTCCCTATGTTCCAATTTGTTTATTTGATCCCTCGTTTCCTTTTCCTCACCACTAGTTTCACATGTGCTTTTGTTCATTTCAGCAGGACTAGCCTTTATTCCTTCCTTGTCTTGTTTAAGATCTGCTGTTAGATCTGTAAGCATTTTTATAACCAAAGCTCTGAACTGTGCCTCAGAAAGATTTCCTATCTACTGAGCTGTTGGATTACATATTTGTTATCTGGTCAGCTGGGTCACTGGGATCTCTATCATGATCTGTGCCATTCTGACAGTTTTGTGTTTACCTTTGCTTCCTTGGCAGGGCTGTCACACCTCCTACACTATAGGGGGCAGAGCCCTGTGCACTTGTCACAACCAGGGGACCCTTCTCACCATGTTGTGGCATTTTCTGTGGGGGTGGGAGTCCAAGATGGATTCCTGCCGTTCACTCTCCGCTGAGAAACTGGGAACCTCCTCCTCCATCCCTCCCACCTCTGGGCCTCACAGTCCAAGGCAATGGGGGTCTGCCTTCCCCAGCATTGGAATCACAAGCTGACGGGTCTGGTCTGCAGCCGGGGGTGCTCCCCAGGCACTTCTCACCTCCCCTTAAATATGGGTGTCTGTGCTTACTGCCATCCTGCCGCCATCACTGCTGCTGCCACCACTGCCAGCACAGTTTGACCTCTCCACCTCAGCTTTGCCCCTTCCACCCTTCCAGATGAGCACCACTTCTTTATAACTTTATACATTGGACTTCCATTTATTTTCTGGAACTTCTGGTTATTTCTGGTTTTTTGGTAGTTGTATTTCTTCTTAGTTGTATTGAGAGACAGAGCGTGTCAGTCTAGGCCTCCATCTTGGCTGGAAGTTGACCAACTACTATTGATGCTACCTCTATGCACTCCATTCACTTCTCTCTAATGTCATAGTTATATTGAGTTACATCCTCAATCATTTATTATCTGAATTCCCCCAACAGCCTCCTAAATGGGCTCCTTGCAAGCATCCTTGCCCCTCCCCAATGAATTATCTCTGTGAAGCCAGAGTAGCATTTTTAAATGAAATCAAATCATGTCTTCCTCTTTCTTAAGAGCTTTCAGTGGCTTCCTATTTCTTATTTCTGTATTTTCTTAGGATAGAGTCTAAATTTCTTGAGATTCAGTTTGGTTTAAATGGCCAACTTTTATCTAGATGATACTAATCTGTCCATAAAACTTACCAATGATTTTGAATCATTTATTTTGCTATTTTTTTTTCACATGTACCAAGTTGTTCCATCTCTAGACTTTCCTAGACTTTCACACTTGAAAATCTTTCCAGGCAGCCTTTCATTACACAAAATTTGGAACATGTGCCTTAGAATTTTCAGAGTGTTTGGCACTTAGTAAGCAATCAATAAAGAAATATGGAAAAGAACTGTGTAAATTGTAGGCATTACATAACTGAAATTAATAATCTTAGTTTACTAAAATTCTTATAAAAAATAAGCATAGATTATTTAAATTTCATTGAACCTATTGTCATATGATTGATTTTACTATTTACACTTATGTTTGTGGAAGAGCAATTGTTTACTTAATTTATATACACTGTAACTCAAAGTACTTCTTTTTTGGTTTTGTCTGTTGAATTACAAATATAATGCCTTTACATGTAACATCTTTTAATTCACAATTTACAAGATACATAAAAGTGTTTTTCTTTTATATAAATCAATCTGAAAATACAGGCGTATATTGGTTTTAACAGTGAATAAGTAATGTTTGGCTTCTTTTAAGTTTAACACGCTTTTTAAAAATTGAATAGTAGTCCATATAAACAATAAAAGGACACACATTTTAGAAATATTGAGGCAAATTCTTTTAGAAAGGGAACAATCTGTCAACATATAATCAGCCTCAATTTAATTTGGTAAAAAATTTTAAAAAATCTCTATTTTGTTTCCCCAAATAAATTCTGATCTATATTACAAAAAAAAAAAAAAATTAATTAGTGACTTGGTTCATGATAGAAAATAAGCACAAACATAATTAGCTGCTACAAAAGTTCAAAATATATAACTACATCATTTAATAAGTTGCTGCAAGCTACTGAAAGCTCTCCTAGAAGCCTTTAAAATGTTATGGTTCTTCATAAAAATCCTTTCTTCTTAGGGAGCTATTTAAATGTGCTCATATATCTTGCCCCAAAACTACCCATTTGGATTTTGGAAGGCACTGTAATTCAGCAGTGAATATTCAATTTAACTACTGCCTTATCAAATGGATTTTTCTTCTGAAGCTATATTTTAAAAAAAAGAAAAGAAAAGAAACTGAAAACAGAGTTATTTAAAAAAATAACCTAAATGGTAGTGCTTTTGTCATCTATTATTGAGAAACAAATAACCTCCAACAGCAATGATTAATTATTTGTCCTGACTCTGTTAGCTGGATGGTTCTTTTGTGACTAAAGTCACTAACGGGACTGCATTCACCTGGTTGCACCTCTAGCCAGAACATCCAAGATGGCTCTCATCCTCCATGCTCTCTCTGCACAGCATTCAATAGCCCAGTCCAAGCATCTCTACAGCTCAGCCTTTGGCTCCAAGAACAAACCTCAACCTTCAAGTGCTTTATCAAGTCCCTACTGCACCGCACTAGGCCAAAGCAAGTGACATGGGCAAGCCCACTGCCTATATGAGAAAGACTATACAAACTCTTACAAAATAAAAGATGTGGTCCTTGGGGGCCACCAATGTAAGTTTACCACAGACAGTGAGGTTTGTGTACTTACGTTGTCTATTTATTAAAAGTCAAATCTCAACTCTCTACCAGCTTCTACCCCAATGTAATTTAATCAAGACAACTTTAAAACATAAGACACTTTATTCCTATAGGTTTATCCTACAACCTAAGTATTAAAAACTTTGGAGTCTATATTTTATAAAGTGTTTTTGATCTTGATTTGTTTTAATTTTCTTTAAAGTACTGAAGCTTCACACATAATACCATCTGCGTCCACATCTATTTTAAAATATACATTTTACAAGTAGCTGAATTGTTTTCATTTGGCATTTAAGTTTATGTGATATAATATTACTTCATATTGGCTTAGAGAAAAAAAATTTAACATTTGTCTTTATTTATAAGTCACAGTAGCATATTTCCTCTTTAGAATAAACTTGCTGCTTCCAGAGTCATGGCCTCATTACATAACCTTCCCAGGCTGGTTAAACAACCAACTTGAGGTTTTGTCAGGTAGGACACCTCCCATTCATTTAAAAACACTATCATCTTGGAATTCGGAGTTGGAAGACCAGACACAATAGTTCCTGGAATTGCAGACATTCTTCCCATGTGAATAAGAAGGGATTCTCTTAAAGTTTCTCTTGTTACCCTGTCTCACTTTGAAAATGAATCATTAAATAGTGAGATTTAGAGTAGGAAAGGGTTCTGACTGTTACTGGGTTACCTTACTTCTCCCCTGGTTCTATAATTGCCATAAATTTATACCATATACTTCATCCTTCAAAATGGGTTTCAATATGTAAAACTGAGAAGTTTGCTACCTCAAAAGCAGTTCATTCCATTTTCGGCTCACTTTGCCTTCTAGAATTTTTCTCTTTATGAGGAGACAAAAATATATCCCTATATGACTAATACACATTAGTTGGAATTTTAATCCTGGGACCATAGCAGACAAATCTAATACAGCATATGTAGTTTCTCTGTTCAACATGTGTTCCCACTACCTAGACTAGGGGCTGATACACAGTAGGAATGCAATAAATATTCGTCAGAAAGAGAGACAGAGACAGGGAGAAAGCTCAAATGCTTACAATAAATTAAGTACTCTATTAACATCCTTAAATGCTGTACATTATCTCATTTGAATGCACTTATCAAATTTGCTTCTTCCTATGTCCCAGCATTTACTCTCCAAAACTCTATAGCAACAGGTTCTCCAACCATTCTAAATGTAACCTTGTTTTGGTGGGTTGATTATGCTCCTCCCCACCACATGCATTGAAGTTCTAACCTCCCAATATCTCCGAATGTGGCTTTAGTTGAAGACAGTGTCTTTACAAATGGAATCCAGTTAAAACGATGTCCTTAGGATATTCCACTAAAATATTCTATGCCATGGGTTAAAAACATGGTGATCCCCTTAGCCAGTGTTACCTGTCACTGACATAGAATCTTCCTCACCTTGACATTACAATTTCAGATGGTATCTCATGCTTTTTACTTTAGTGTAATACAACTTGTTTCTAGTCCCCGGTGTTTACTAATTACTATGCTTCATTTGAATCTCAGTTGGGAACAAAATCCTAATTGCTCATTTGTACTCTCTTCCTCTGAACTGTATTCCAACTCTGACAAACCTCTTCACAGTGACTTAGCAGGATTGCCCCAAGCTTGCTTCCTCTGGGACAGAAACCCAATGGAGAACCCACAACTTTATTTGCAACCTTTTATCAAGCAATCACTAGAGCATGCTGTTTTGATACTGACGTAGAAACAGGAATACAGTGGAGACTTTTTCACTCAATCTGTGAAGTGACCACATAAAATCAGCCTGCAGAAAATGTGGCCAGAATGTGAGACATGATGAGGTGTGTCCAAGGCTGGGCCTGCCAGGGCACGTCAGGTGGAATGAAGGCTTTCACTATATCTGTTCTCTGCCACAAGGGCACAATTTGTCCCAGCACTGCTGCATAAAAGCAGCCACAGGAGCCATTTAAGAGTGATATATGAAAAGGGGAATTATAAGGTTTGTATGTTGATATTTTCAGAGAAATTCTAAACTCCAGCAAGTGATGACACTCCATCAATATCCTTCTATAAAAGATATATAGATACTAATGAATAAATATGCAATAGAGTAAAGGCTTTCAAGATGCACAAACTACTGTAATTAATTTAGGAAAAGCATACCATGTGAGGTAAATGAAAAATTAGATGTATTTTTTTTTCAGGCATAAATATAAGCACAGAATCACTTTTTAAGTATTTGCTTAGGTCTAGGAGAAATTTGTCTTTTCAGGAAAACTATGTTTAGACAGGCTCCGGCCACTCTGGCAGTGTGTCGTATGAGAAAGGACCACACGATGGGTGACTGCAGCAGTCACTGACATACCCGAGGTGAACGAGCCTAGTTTTGACCGCTTGCTGCTATTGTTTTGAAAACTAATTTTAAAGATATTTAAATGTAAGTATAGCACAATGGTTACTCTCACACGTGTAGGTGAATATAAGTAAAAAGCTCCCCTATCTTCTGCCCTCACTCAATTTCTTCCACTTCCTGGATCACACCCAGAGAATCATTCTGGGTGATTATTTGGAGGCAGAAAGGTTGGTAACTAGTAACTATATGCAAAATTCTCATTTCGGAGCTCCGCCATGTTCCACAAGCCTCTGCCTTTGCTGTCTTTTTTGCCGTTAGGAAGAAAAAAAATACTCAGAAGTTTTAGTGCCGTTTTCTACTTAAACTGTCACATCTATCCAACTCATACTATAAAAATCTCATTTCATGGGGATATAGCTGTCAAATGAGACTGTCTACACAATGCTCATTTGCTGAAAACTTTTAAAGAAATTTTCACTGAATCGAATTCACAGCATTAAGCTTTCAACTTATCAAAAGACTTTCGTTTAGTTTTTCAGCTTTGTAAGGAGCATGATGAGTCACTGTCAACAGCTCACTGAAAGGGTAGCTTCAATATTTGTACAGAAAATGGGTAGGTCTATCTATTTGGAAGTGATGGGCAATTTTCTCAATGTCAGTTCTTGATTATGGGCAGCAGCCTTCCAAATGAACCTTGGAGTAATCTAACAACACAAAGTTGCCAAGAACAAACTTCCTAATTTAGAATATTTTTAAAATATTTTTAAAACACCTCTAATCTGTAATCCTTAGATGTACATATAATTTTCTGATTACAATTCCTCCACTGTTTTGCCATCAACTTATGATGTGGATGACTGAAACATTTAATTTAACAATGATGGCTACCAAGAAGTTAAGTCTCAGAACTAATTGGCAGGGTTAGACAATCTCCAGAATGTTGACTAGTTAGCTTAGAAATCATTCTCAGAGGTGAAAAATGCCACTGGTCATTAGAAGGAAATGGAAATCTGTCACTAGAAGAATCAAATGTTTTAAACCACAAGAAATATAATTCCAAAATACTTCTAAAAGCAAAATATATTAATAAGTAACATTTCAGTACAATAAGAACAGTAGTTTTTATGTCGGCCATCTTACAGAGGGAAAAAAACTTAAAAGGTTTTACCTAATTTTAATAAAGCCCATACTAAAAAGAAATAGAATCTTTATTAAACGGTGCAATATTGTAAGGATGTGCTAGAGTTTGTTTATAAAAAAGTTATTATTCATTACAAAGTTAGGGAAACATAGTTGTTATGTGTGATTGTGGAAAAATTACTTAGTCTCTATGTGCCTCAGTTTCCTTCTCTGTAAATTAAAATTATAACACTATTCACACCATAGAATTTCTGAAAATGTTAATAAAATTAACATAGGTAGAACAGCCTCTGGTACATAGCAAGTTCATTATAAGTCTTTATTGATATCGATACTGTTATTCATGATAGTATTATGTAGCCATGCATCCAAGACATTTAACAACTTCTTACGTCACACTCTATTCAAATGCTGGCAATTCGGTGGCAAACAAGATAGACAATGTTGCGCTTTCATGTAGCTAACATTCTGTGGTGAGGATAAATTTCTTTTAAAATCTACACTGAAGCTACAGAGAGGAAATGTTACATGTAACCAGAAGATGTTACAAGATTTTTCTATAGTAATGCATTGACAAAGATTGAACATCCTGCTTTTCAAAAACAACAATGAAAAAGGTCTGGTTTGTAGCACATGCCATCTCCCACGGTGTAAATACTCCCAGCAATGGCCAATTTCTAGCAACAATGTGACATTGCTGAAAGGTGAAGGTAGGAAGAGAAACACAATAGTATACCATTTTGCAGTGCTTCTCAGATCAATGTATGATGTATGAAAATACTCTCAAGATAATAATAAAATATAGTCAAAATAATTAGGAAGTGATAAGTTTTGAGTCTTCACAACTTTTGTTTTTAGTATGCTTTATTTAACTTGTACACTTATATAATTTTACTTTTATTAGTGGCTATTTCTAACAACCAGCTTGCAAAATTTCTGATAATTTAACAATTGGCTCTTGTGAACCCCAACACATCACTGCATTCCAAGCACATCCATACTGAAAAGATGGTTTTCAGCATCTTTTCTTTCATTATGTAACTGAACAAGGTAAAGTAGATAGTCAACTTTTGGAGAGACTTTATTGTTGGAATGTCCGAATTTTGAAAAAGCACCAAAGCTCATAGAAATAGATGGGATATACATCAATTTCTACATTCAAATCAAAAGGCTTTACAAATGTTTCTGATTAACTGATGTCTCTTCTGCTGTTTTGCATGCTGACAGCTTGTCTTATGAAAAGAAAACAGGTAGCCCCCTACCAACCCTGGGCTCAAACAGATGGCAATTGGAATCACAATGAGGGAAGAAGATTAAAGAGGATGATTTTTTAGTCTAGGTGTTGGTATAGATGCAGATAGAGCCTAAAGCCCTTGTGCCTACAAAAGTAATCAAGAGACTTCTAATAAAATGAGCTCACATTTTTTATGATCCAGCTGCCTTTAATGTGCACCCTAAGGGAATGTCCTGTCAAGAAGTCGAAAGGAATTATATTTCTGAATCTGAACAGGAGACACTGAATGAAATGATGCACCTTTATGTTTTTAGAACACCCACCTAAAGATAAATGTTAAAGATAGATCAGATTTGTTAGACTTAATCAGGGGATTGCAAAGTCTTTAAATTTGAAAAACCCCACTCCTGGAATCCGAGGAATGTTCTCATGGTGGTCTACCACGAAGATTAAATTCTGCCTTTTGAAGGAAAAAAAGAAAGGCACTGGTTTGATCACAGAACAAACATATCCCCAGGAGAGAGGGACCACCCCACACAGAAGGACCCCTACAAGGAATGCAGCTTGGGAAGTAAATCTGCCTATATTTTTTGTTAATAAGACAAACCCAGTGACATAAATTAACAGAAATATGAAGCCATGTGATAATGTCAATATTGAAATGGGAAATTAACAGTTAAGTAATAGGCTTTTACTGCTTTTAAGTAGTAACTACTTTGGTTTGTGTGTTTCTGTACAGTTCACAAAGTACAATAATTATTATATCAAATGATTTTCAGAAAAACACATATCTCTATTTTAGAGATAGTAAAACAGCCTCCAACAGTGAATGACTTAAGATTTGACAGGAGAGTCGAGGTTCATATGCTTGCGTAAGTCGAGAGCAGGGTTTAGAAAACTTTTCTGGAAAGGGCCAGAGAGTGACGATTTTCAGCATTGCAGGCCCCAAATCTCTGTGGCAATAACTGAACTCTGCTCTTCAGTGCAAAAGCAGTGATGGGCATGGTTGTGTTCCAATAAAATTTCATTTTCAAAAATATGGAGGAGGACAGATTTTACCCTTGTGTCTGGCCATAGGTTGCTGACATTTGGTCAACAGGAAAGAGCTCGGACTTGTGAGATTAAAAAAAACTGGAACAATTCATATGTACTACTTAACATTGGGGTAATAAAGCACAAGCTATTTAACCTCACTAGGCCTCCTCTTTCTCCTCAATATAATAATGACAATGATACCTATTTCATCAAGAAGTTATACGAGTTAAATGAGATAACATGTAAAAAATCCTCGCTACCATTCAATAGATGTTCATAGCTTCCTCATTTTCCTTCCAACCTACATTTTATTTTTCTTGAAAAAATATCTAATAAATATTTCTCATACTATAATTTTCTTAATCCACTGTAATATTGACTCAGTTTTCCTTCTCCTCATTTTTTTTCCTCTTTTTTTCTTCTCTTCTGTATATTTTTTCAAAATAAATGTTCATATGATTCAGTGTATTAATTTCTTAAGGCTGCCATCAAGCTGAAAATAAAAGACATTTATTCTGTCATGGTTCCAGAGGCTAGAAGTCTGAAATCAAGGTGTCAGCAGGGTCATGCTCTCTCTCTGAGACTTCAAGTAGAATCCGTCTTTGACTCTTCCTAGCTTTTGCTGGTAGCCATCAATCCTTGGCATTCCTTGGCTTATGGCTGGCTGCATCACTTCAGTCTCTGCTTCTGTCTTCCTACAGTGTTCTTCCTGTGTGTCTCTGTCTTCACATGGCATTTCCCACTTCTTTTCAATACACCAGTTATATTGGATTAGGGCACCTACATCTCTAGTAGCCCTCTGTCTCTCCCTGGCACAGAGAAAACCTGTTGATTATCAAAGCCAGATGTTATGTGGGTACCTCCTCCTGGCTCAAGTGGTCTAGGTTGGAGAGCCCAGTGTGGTTGAGACCACTTGCTCCTCGGGGGCAACTTAGAAGCTGAGATATCCTTCTGGAATTTTAGCCAGCACCTGTGGGAGCAGGGCCACCCCTTTTTACATCTCTACCCTTCTTACCAATCTCCATGTGGTTTCTTCTGTAAGTCCCTCATTATATGACTTCCATATATCTTTGGTTATAAGACTTCAGCTAGTCTTCACTTGGTTTATTCAGGTTGATTGTTCTATATTTTAGTTGTAATTCTAGTTCTGTCCTGGAAGAGAGTATAACATCTACCTGGTCTGCTGCCATCTTGAATCTCTCTCAAAAATATAGCTTTTAATTTAGCATAATTAGGCAAAGAAGGTATCAGTTCCTTTCTTGAAATGTCTACAAGTTCTCTTTAAATTTTAAATCTGTGTTTCATTACATATGCAGAAAATGGAAGCACTGAAACCAAATTATATTCCTGCCTAATGAAGGAATACATGGAAGACATAAAGAAAAAGAAAGGAAGAACATCTTTTATTTAGCCAGCTGTATCTCAGGTTTCACCAAGTTTTCTAGGTTTGGGGATTGTTCTTTAATTATTGTAAGAAATTAAAATACTTTAGTATTCTTATTTTGTTCTTACTTAA
The DNA here is from genome assembly GCF_987537825.1 of Furipterus horrens. Lineage (NCBI taxonomy): Eukaryota > Metazoa > Chordata > Mammalia > Chiroptera > Furipteridae > Furipterus > Furipterus horrens. Next base: position 16,670,298 of record NW_028327177.1, on the reverse strand, counting down.
ATTTATGGAAATTATATAGGTTTAGTTTCATTAAAATTTGATCATAATTTTATGCCTGGTTAATTCTGTTTATTAATTTTTTGAAGTATTGTTTTTTGTGTTTGCATGAAATAAAATATTTTATTTATTTATTTTTGAAGAAATGTCTGTGATTCACTCCAACTTTTAGATTATTGTTCAATCTGGTCAATGTCCCTCGCCATGACAAAGAAAGACAAAATGACTTGATGTGAAAGTGATGAATATTAGAAAAGATTTCTTGTGGTTTTATATAAAGATTAAATACAGCATCAGAACAGAAAGAATCATGGGAAACCACTAGCCTTTTAGGAAGACTTAAGTGAGTAGTATGCTTTAGTATGTTATAACTTACAGAAGGTTACACCAGAGCAACAGCCATGCCATACTATTTCATCAGTCCTTATCCTGGCAAGTTATAAACACTAGCCAGTTCAAAAATCTGTGTCCTACTGATGTACACAGAATTCCCTGCTGTCTACTTTGTTGTCTTAGTGTGTGTGTGTGTTTTTAACAAACTGTCTTATTTGAACCTTAAAAAAATATTTTCTTGGGCAAATGCTTTCTGAAGCATTCTGTCATAGAAAAATGTGTGCACATCTTGTAAAGGGCTTTTCTTGTCTTCTCTTCAGAGGACAAATTACAAACACACCCCTCCTTTTAAGCCACAAATCACAATTGGTAAAGACTACAAAGTTTTATAATCATTCAGGCTCAAGATGAATCAATCCACAGCCTCCTAATACAAAATATATGCATTTTATGCACAATATTTAATAAGTCAGTTGTTCTATATCCCAGATGGCCCAACAATTTCTGGCTCATAACAAGGTAGTGGCTTTTTAATTGGACTTTGAGGGAAGCTGAAATTTTCACTGCATGGGTTGGCCTTCTTAATGGCATCTGTGACTTTGCATGGCTCAAGATCTGAAGATAATTTTTTTGTTAGAGCAGACTAATTATTTCTTTCGATGGAACAGTGAAAATGTGATTCGTCTGGCTGAAATGTAGTTAGATTGACAATGACTCCATTTTTTAAAGATTCAGTGAATTTTCCCTCATTGTTCCCTCGTGTTCCTCTGGCAGTGGAACATGACTAACTACAAAAATAAACAAATAACTTACATACACATAAACTAATGTCATATCAAAATGTCACTTACAGACTTTCAAGTTCAGCCATGATATGTAAAAAGCTTGGAATTGTCACTCTTGTCCTTACAAGAGGAAAGAGTTAGACAAACTTAAAATCAGCACCTTTGCTAGTACTCATCAGAAAACTGAAGGTGCGGGTAAGTCATCACCCTGAAGTGTGGAACTATAGTCACATCTAGAGAGAGACAGTAAACCAAGATTGTTTACCTGGCACAGAAGCTGCTGAGCCCTGAACTGGTAGGAATACTTATATGGAAACTGTGAGGAATTGCATGAGACTGGGTTTAGCTTAGAGTGAGAGTGAGAAGTGCCTGGGGATCAAAGTCTTAATGGGACCCCTATGTGTGAGCCTTCCCTACAGGAATCCCAACATGTTCACACGGTGAAGATCTGATAAAGATGCTCTCAAAGCTCTGGGAGTGGAAAAGGAAGAGTGATCATAATAAAACACAACCAGTATCTTTGCCATAATATAGGCCTAAGCTCCAAAGGGAAACGCTGTAAGGAACTTATCCCAGCTAGAGGAAGTACATTTCTCTCAATCAAGCCACCTAAAGTCTTTGTGTCTCACCTGGGGAAAGGAGGTAAAGTGGGAGGGGAGGAAATTTGGTCATCAGGGTTTAGGGGTTCGGGGACATAGATTAGACACTCTGTTACCAGGAAAAGGAATAGGATACAAGAAGACAGAAATATGTACTACTAGAGAAACATTTGTGACGTTCACAGCCCTGAAACACAGGCCCACTAACAAAATGTAGATTATTACCGAAGATTGTATATTACTTCCCCTCCTTCACACCTGATCACCATACCAATAAGATTACAAGATAATAATAGTGTATTATAGCAGAAAGAGCTGAAAGACATAGACTTTCTACAAAAATAAAAAAATAAAATAAGAAAGCCTAACACAAGAAAAATTACAAAAAACAAGCATGCTTAGAGTATTTTGAAGTCAATGGCACCTATAACTAATTAGTTAAAACCTTAACAAAGCAGGACAAAGTTCTAGCCAGGTTACCACAAACCTTTACAATTAAGGCCTACTTACATCAGTTTCTATTGCCTGATTCATTGTGTCTGGCATTCCACAACAACAAGGCAAAACAAAACAAAATAAAACAAAACAAACAAAAAACTGCAAGCATGCAAACAAGGAAAAACAAAGTCTGAAGAGACAAAAGAATCATCAGGACCAGACTCAGTTATGATGGAGATGTTATAACTATCTGACAGAGAATTTTAAAATTGTGATTAATATGGTAAGAACTCTAATAGAAAAAGTAGATAACTTGAAGGAATAGATGAGTAATATAACCAAAGAAATGAAAACTCTAAGAAAAAATAAGAACAAATTCTGGATATAAAAAATAATGTAACAGAAATGAAAAATGCCTTCAAGGGGCTTATCAGTGTACTCAACAGGACCAAGGAAAAAATTACAGTAGACTTCTCCTCAGAAAACATGGAAGTTAGAAGATAGTGTAGTGAAATATTTGAAGTATTGACAAAAAAATTCTACTAATTTAGAATTCTGTATCCAGAATAATTATCTTTCAATAATGAAAGAGATATAAAGCCTCATTAGGTAAACAAAAACTGAAAGAATTCATCTCTAGCAGACATTCAATAAGAAGTTAAAAGAAGTTCTCCAGGCAGAAGAATATGATGTCAGAACCTTTGATTTACATAAAGAAAGGAAAAGCATTATGGAAAGAATAAAGGAAAGGAAAATAAAATATTTTATTTTATTAATAGATATAAAACATAACTAGGTATTTAAACTTAATAGTAATGATGAATCAGATAATTACAGCAAATATAAGTGAAATGACCAACAGCAATATCACAAAGAAGGGAAAAATTGTGCATACTCAAGAGCTATCCATACTATATATGAAGTGTTACAGTGTAATTTTGAAACAAATTAAGATATGTTAAAAATGTATATTGTAAACTCTAGGACAACCAATGAAATGTTTTAGTGGTGTAACTGATGTGCTATGAGATGAGATAAAATGGAATCAGAAAATGCTTGACTCAAACCAGGGAAGGCAAAAATGGATGCAAGGAGAACAAATGTCACTTGTTCAAAAATATTTACAAACATGGTAGATATTAAATCAACAATTTCAATGATCATTTTACAACTAAAGTATAATTAATACACCGATTAAAATACAATTAAGAATTAGACAGAATGGATTTTCTTTCTAATACCCAATTATAGGATGTCTATCAGAAACCCACTTTAAAAATAAAGATATAAAAAGTTGAATTTAAATATATAGAAAAAAATATAGCTTACTTACACTAATCAAATAAGAACTGAAGTAGCTGTATTTATATAAGTCAGGCAAATCAGACTTCAAAGCAAGACAAGTCATTAAGGCTAAAGGGAAGCATATTATAAAGGGATCAATTCTTCAAGGATTCATAAATATTCTAAATATGCATATACCTAATTACAGAACATTAAATACATGAGACCAGACTTGTACAGCTGAAGGTAAATAGAAAAATCTACTGGAATATTTGGAGACTTCAAAACTCTTCTGACAGTATTGGTAGGTCAAGCAGGCAGAAAAAGACTAATAATGTATAAAATCTGGGCAGAACTATCATTCAGCTTGATCTAATTTTTATGTATAGAATATTCCACTTAAAAATAACAGCAGAATATAAATTCTTTCAAACTCCCATGGAACATTTAGCAAGATAGACCACATTATAGGTTATATTTTTTAAAATACTTAAAGAATAGAAATTGAGCCTTATAACCAAAGACAAACAAAAGAAACCACACAAAAAGACTGGTAGGAAGTGCAGAGAAAGCACAAGTGGGCTTGCTGGGCTCTCACAGGCAGCAGCTGAAGTTCTGGAGGGATATTTCAGCAGCTGGGTGATTCCCACAGAGAAGTGTGGGATCTAACCCCCAAGCTGGCTCCCCAGCCTACAGCACCAGAGACAGAAAAGAACCCAGAAAACATCCAGCTGTGAAAAGCAGCAGGACTTCTCTCTGCCAGGGAGAGATAGCTAGAGACTTAGAGAGCCCCTCAAAGGGCCAACACAAAAAATTTCATTTGCAGTCACTTACCCTGGGCTCCAGCAGAGGGAGGGCAGAGTGGACCACGAATGCTTAAGATGATCTGGGGTTGGTGGCTCTAGGGAGAGAACTGAAGAAGCAGCTACCAGGATCCTTGGGCTGAGTCATTCCCCATACTGCAGAAGCCATCTTTCTCAGGCAGAGCACTGCTCTCCAAGAGGCATCAGCCTGAGGAGAAGCAATATCCCTGCCCACAGCTCCACCCTGTCATGCTTAAACTGATTACAGCTTGATTAGTTTAACAACTGATAAATTTAGTGACTGAATAGTTTAACAACTAAGGTGGAAAATACAAAAGCAGCAGCCAAATGGGAAGACAAAGAAACACACCCCAAACAAAAGAGCAAGAGAATTCTCCAGAGAAAGAACTAGATGAAATGGAGACAAGCAATTATCAGATAGAGAATTTAGAGTAATGATTATAAGGATACACAACAGCATGAAAAAAAGATGTAGAAACCATGAAAAAGGACCGTCAGAATGAAAGAATGCAACATCTGAATAAATAATACAATGGGAAGAATTAACAGTAGGTCAGATCAAGCTGAGGATTTGGAAGATAAGGTAGAAAAAAACACCCAGGCAGAGCAGCAAAAAGAAAAAAAGAATTTTAAAAAATAAGGAGGAAATAGACATACAAGACCAAGAAGCACAGAGAGTCCCAAACCAGTTGAACCCAAAGAGGACCACACCAAGACACATCATAATTAAAATGCCAAAGGTTTTATATAAAGAGAAACTCTTAAAAACAGTAAGAGAAAAGAAGAGAGTTACCTACAATGGCATTCCCATAAGACTATCAGCTGATTTCTCAAAAGAAAGGCCGCAGGCAAGAAGGGGCTTGCAAGAAGTATCCAAAGTGATGAAAAGCAAAGACCTACAACCAAGATTACTCTATCCAGCAAACCTATGATTTAGAATGAAAGGACAGATAAAATGCTTCCCAGACAAGAAAAGCTAAAAGAGTTTGTTAACACCTAACCAGTACTGCAACAAATGTTAAAGGCTTGCTTTAAGAAGAAAAAGAGAGAGAAAACAAAACAAAACAGAGGAAAACACTCTAACAATAAAATGGCCCTACATACATATCTATCAATAATGACCTTAAAAACAATTGGCTTAAATGCTCCAACCAAAAGACATAGATGAATGGATAAGAAAACAAGATCTGTATATATGCTTCTTCCAACAGACACATCTCAGATGGAAAGCTATACACAGACTAAAAGTAAATGGATGGAAAAAGATTTTTCATGCAAATGGAAAAGAAAAAAAAAGCTGGGGTAGCAGTACTTATATCTGACAAAATAGACTTTAAAACCAAAACAAAGGACACTACATAATGATAAAGGGAACACTCCAACAGGAGGCTATAATGCTAGCAAGCATTTATGCACCCAACATAGGAGCACCTAAATATGTAAAGCAAATCTTGATGGGCATAAAGGGAGAGGCTGACAGAAATACAGTCATAGTTAGGGATTTTAGCACCCCATGACTTCAATGGGTAGATCGTTCAAACAGAAAATCAACAAGGAGACAGTGACCTTAAACAACAACTAGATCAAATGAATTAATTGCTATCTTCAGAGCATTTCACCTCAAAGCAGCAGAATATACATACTTTTCAAGTGCACATGGAATGTTTTCTAGGACAGACCACAAGCTAGAACACAAAACAAGTCTCGATAAATTTAAGATGATTGAAATTATATCAAGTACCTTCTTTGACCACAATGCTATGAAACTAGAAATCAATCACAAGAAGAACACTGAAAAACACACAAAAACATGGAAGCTAAATAACATGTTATTAAACAATGAGTGGTTCAACAGCAAGATCAAGGAAGACATCAAAAATGCCTTGAAACAAATGAAAATGAGGACACAACAATCCAAAATCTGTGGGACACTGGGAAAGCAATCCTAAGAGGGAAATGCATAGCATTATAGGCCTATCTCTAGAAAACAAAAGAAATCTCAAATAAACAATCTAACTTTACTCTTAAAGGAACTTGAAAAAGGGCAACAAAGAAAGCTCAAAGTGAGTAGAAGGAAGGAAATAATGAAGGTCAGAGCAGAAATAAACAAAATACAGTCTAAAAGATCATTGAATCCAAGAGCTGTTTCTTAGAAAAGATAAACAAGATTGACAAAGCTTTAAACGGTCTCATCAAGAAAAAAGGAGAAATGACCCAAATAAGTAAAATCATTAATGAAAGAGGAGAAATAACAGCTGACACCAAAGAAATACAAAAGGTTGTAGAAAATGTTACAAACAACTACATGCCAACTAACTAGACAACCTGCACGAAATGGATAAATTCCTAGAAACCTGCAATCTTCTAAAACTAAATCAGGAAGAATCAGAGAACCTGAATAGGCAGATTACACCTTATGAAATTGAAGCAGTAATCAAAAAACTCCCAACAAGCAAAAGCCCTGGACCAGATTCCTATCAAGATTCCAATGGTTTATTTCACAGAACTAGAACAAATATTTCAAAAATTTATATGGAACCACAAAAGGTCCCACATAGCAACAGTGACCCTGAGAAAGAACAAAGTTGGAGGAATAACACTACCTAATATCAAACTATACTATAAGGCCATAGTAATTAAAGCAGCGTGATACTGGCATAAAAAAAAAAAAAAGACACATAGACTAATGGAACAGAATAGAGAGCTCAGAAATAAATCCACACCTCTATAGTCAATTAATATTTGACAGAGGAAGCAAGCATGTGCAATGGATTAAAGACAGTTTATTCAATAAGTAGCGTTGGGAAAATTGGACAGATACATGCAGAAAATTATACTAGACCACCTTCTTACACCACACTCAAGAATAAGTTCAAAATGGATCAAAGACTTAAATGTTAGATTCGAAACCATAAAAATCGTGGAAGAAAACATAGGCAGCAAAATATCAGACATTGCTTGTAGCAATATTTTATCAGATACATCTACCCAGGCAACGGAAACAAAAGAAAAATAAACAAATGGAACTACATCAAACTGAAAAGTTTTTGCATAGCAAAAGAAATCATCCACAAAATAAAAAGACAACCACAGAAAGGAAAAACATTCACCAATATATCTGATAATGAGTTCAAACCCAAAATTTATAAGAACTTACAAAACTCAACACCAAAAGCAAGCAAACAAACAAACAAAAACAATTTAAAAATGGGCAAAAGACCTGCATAGACACTTCTCCTAAATAGACAGATTGCCAACAGACATATGAAAAGGTGCTCAATGTCACTAATCAGCAGACAAATGCAAATTAAGACCACAGTGAGATATTGTCTCACACCTGTCAGAATGGCCATCATCAATAAATTAACCAACAACAGGTGCTGGCAAGGGTGTGGAGAAAGGGGAACCCTTTTGAGCTGTTGGTGAAAATGCAGATTGGTGCAGTCATTGTAGAAAACATTATGGAGATACCTCAAAAATTAACACTGGATCTGCCTTTTGACCCAGCGGTCCCACTTCTAGGAATATACCTAAAGGAATCCAAAACACTAATTCAAAAGAACATAAGCACCCCTATATTCATTATAGCATTATTTACAATCACCAAGATATGGAAGCAGCCCAAGTATCCATCAGTACATGAGTGGATAAAACTATGGGGCATTTACACAATAGAATACTATTAGATAGTAAAAAAAGAAGAAAATCTTAACCTTTGTAACAGTATGGAATGACCTGGAGAATATTATGCTAAGTGAAATAAGTGAGTCAGAGAAAGACAAATAGCATATGATTTCTTTCATATGTGGAATCTAATGAACAAACTGAACTAACAAGGAAAATGGGGACAGGCTCATAGATGGAGAGCAGGATGAAAGCTGGGGTTAGGGGGAGGTTAGAGGGTGGAGGGATTGAGCAAAAGGAAAAAGGACTCATGGACACGGACAACGGTGTGGTGATTGCAGGAGAGATGGGGTATGAGGGAGTTAAATGGTAATAAAAAAATACAATAAAGATAAAAATAATACAATTACAATAACAAAAAAAAAAAAAAAACATAAAATACCTAAGAAAAATTCCAGCAAGACATCCAAGACTTTTAGAATGAAAACTGTAACACACTGGTGAGAGAAATTAAAGATCTAAATAAATGGGAAATTATAGCATGCTCATAAGTCACAAAACTCAATATTGTTAAAATGGCAGTCCCCCTAAATTGACTTACACATTCAAAATAGTTCCAATCAATACCAGCACATGTTTTTTTTAAGATGTTGACTGATTATACAATTCATATAAAAATGCAAAGAATCTAGAATAGCCGATACTATTTTGAAAAAGAACAACAAAGTTAAATGACTTACCCTATCTAATTTTAAGACTTACTCTAATGCTAAGTATCAAGACACTTTAGTATTGGCAAAAAGACAGATATCTACATCAATGGAACAGTATGAGGAGAGTTCAGCAACACACACATATGTTTAACTGATTTTCATCAAAGGTCAAAAATCAACTAAATAAAGAAAAGAAAGTCTTTTCAACAATTGGATATAAAGAATAAAAAATATAATGGCTAAAGACTGTCCAGATATTATAAAAGTCTTAAATCATAAACATCAAGAAAAACAAGTTTCAAAGCTGTTAAACAAAAACAATCCCACAATTAGACATAGATGACGCAACTACAGAAAACTAAAAGTAAAGGAAAAATCTTAAAAGCAACAAAAATACATCTAAAGACTGAAAATAAAATTTACCATGGCAATAGAATCTTTAATTTGTTAAGACAAATTAATTTTGAACTACTTAAACAATGATTAAAAATCGAGAGTAAATAGGAGACATTTCTCAACAAAGATGGAATTTTTCAATCAAAACTCTTTCTGAAAAATATTAAAGGATTTATTTGAGGAAAAAGATAATCAACCATGAGAAATAAATGGAATTTAAAAAGCAATGAGAAAAAGAAAACAGCAACGAGTATATAAAAAAAATGTATGCATGTAAAGCAGGACAAGGAGTATCGAGAGTTAGTGGTCAATTATGGTTACTCTGTATTTGGATGAGGGAGTTCCTGCCTGTTTCTAGTTTGCTGAGATTTTAAATCATGAATAGGTTTTTAGTTTTGTTAAGTATTTTAAATGTCACCATTTAAATAGTCATTTATTTTAAAAATTATACAACAATATTATTTTTTGAATGTTAAAACAACCATTTAATTCTAAGATAAATTCTATTTAGCCAATATATCTTTTTACTTTTAAATATTATAAAGTATTATACTGCTTGATTCAAGTTTTACTACATACTGCTTTATTTGCTAATTTTTGAAAGCATTTTGGCCTGTGGTTTTTGTAGATTCCTTATTCATTGTAAGGCTTTGCTTGGTTTTGGTGTCAGGATAATGCTGGCCTTGATGACTAAGCTGAGAAGTGTTACTTCTCTAGCTCTATATTTTGAGAAATTCATTTTAGGAATAATGTTGTTTCTTTCATATTTGCTTGGAAGAATTCACCAGTGAGGCCACAGTTTTATCGCAGAGAAAGAGACGTAAGAGGACTCCCAACCCCCCGCCCCTCCCCCCCTCCCCCCCCCCACACACACTCACAGAGAAAAGGCCATGTGAGGACCCACCAGAAGGCGGCTCTATACAGCCAGGAAGGAGGTTCACAAAAAAACCAACGTGGCTCCTTAAACTCAGACTTCCAGCCTCCAGAACTGTGAGAAAAGAAATGCCTGTTGGTTAAGCCACCCAGTCTGTTACTTTGTCATGCAGCCTGAGCAGAGGACCGGGCTAAAGAAACGAGCAGGGGAATTTTATTTAAGAGGTGAGAATAGACAAGTAAAACATTTGAATAAGCCAAGAAGAAACTAATTTTCCAGTAACTGATCTTCTGTGTTGATGCATAGCATTTGATCGATATTGTGCCAAATAATGAACACTTGGGGAGAAAAAACCCTGTAGGTGCTATATCTATAATTCTCATCTTGGTTAGAAGGGGCTGATAATCTGTCCTGCCTTTGATTCAGGTGATGACATACTTTGGTTGGCTTTTTTTTTTTTTTTTTTTTTTTTTTTAAGTACTTAGATTCTTGCAGAATGTTCAAATATTGCTTGTCTAAAATATAACCAGTCACTGTGTGTCTTCAAATAATGAGAACTTCCTGCTCAGTTGAAATATCCAGGAGTCCTGTTCTAGCTTAAGAATCTGATCCATGGAACACATTAATGAGATAAAAATTCATTGAGTGAGTAATAAAATGAAGACAGAAAAGAGTAAATGCACAAAGTTTAGTTTAGTATTTTAAAAAATTATATCCACAGAAAAAAAAATGAAAAAATTGTTGATAAAAGAGCAAAATGCAAAACCAAGTTGTCATTTTTAAATAAAAGAAAGTATTCCAGCATTGATATTATATTATTAAAATTTAAACCTTCCTCTAAATTTAACAGAAGTTAATAGGTGAACCTACAGTTATAGTTTAAAATCTACAACTGAAAAGAAGTTAAGAAATACTCTTTTAAAATTGGCGTACAATTCTACAACTTGAGAATTACATTATTCCAGAAAATGTGTTCTAAGTATTTTATAATTTGTTACTGAGTGTATAATAAATTAATTATTTGAAAGGATTTACATATATATCATTTAATAAATTTAATATCATCTAATCCCCCATCTTACCATCAGCCATATCATCTTATATCCACATGAAAATTCTATCTAATTTTATGTTTGTGCAGGAAAAGAAATTTCTCACATTCTTTAACAAATCACTTTGCTATGCAGCTCAGGGCTCTAGATTACTTTTAAACTTTTTTCAAATTGTCTAATTGCATTAATTAAAAATTTTAAATGAATTTCTAAATGAGTTCCATAAAGATAATAAATCAGCTTTATTCTCAGAGACCCTGCTTTGCAGTTTTTCATACTTGCTTACTTCACCCCCAATCTATATAAAGCATTTTCAGAACATAACTAGTGTTTTGCACCTGGATATACAAGCATGTATGAAGAGTAGGAGGGGAATTCAGCTGACAGGATTTAAAATAGAGTTCTCAGTTGCGGAGGATTTTGTTGATGGAGAAAACTGGACTCTTTCCCTTCTGGTCAGCAAAGCAAATTAGGATGGTGTTGAAATTATATCTGTCTTGTCATCTCCCTGGCAGGACACCTCTTGATAGGGCCTTCTGTTCCTCCCATTTCTTGGCAGCATCTGCCTTTGGGATGTCTGGAAATAATGGAACTTTCAAGACTAAATAATGAAGCCTGGCAGAGCTTCTGTAGTTCTTATTTAAAGATCTAAATCATATGTTTGCATCAGGTCGTTTAAAGTAAACTTGAAGCGCTTGAAGCTTGAACTACAACTGCTTAGCAATTGAATTCTGTTTTGTCAGTTCTGCCTGTGATTGCAATTACATCTAGAAAACAAGGGACTGTAGTAGTTTGTTAAATGCATCCTGTTGCCTTTAAAGTATATGATGCTTCACACTTTAGGTAAGAAAAGATCAAATATCCAGGCAGATAATCAGGTACCCATCATTGGAAGCAGATGCATTGTCTTCAAATGTAGCAAAGGATGAGGATCTGTCTGTATCTGGTTTTGCTCCACCCGTTGCAGGCCTGATCTAAGCAGGAGCTCTCACTGACGCTGACTCTCTGACTTTGACTCCAGAACAGACTCCTGAATGCAATTCCACAGGGCGCAGAGCAAAGCAGGAATGAGTTTTGTACTTTTCGGTGACAGTATGATTCATGTAATATTTCCAAACACATGTTCTCCGACTGCTCGGCTTCTTGAGAAGTATTTTATAAATCCCTCGATGAGGCCTAAATTTTATTCCTGGTGTTTTTCTGAGGTAACCGATTCAAAGCAATGCTATTTCTGTAAGCAGTGGAGGACTTCCTTAAAGGCTTGTTTTTGCTAGTTTCGTTTTAATCTTGAAAAGAAATGACTGTATAAACTAAATCTCAAAAATATGCTGAGTGAAAGGAACCCTACACAAAAGAGTACATGTTGAATGAGTCCATTGATACAACATTGTGGAACAGGCTAAACTAAGCCATGGTAAGTATTTGCTAAAGCCTTATGAGTGGAATGAAATGTGCATTTTGATTTATTTCAAAATGTCTTCATTGGCAAATTCACCTGAAGTAACAGCTGATGCTCAAAAAGGATACCCACTAGTGGAAAAATTTATATTTCTCAATGAAGAGGTAACAAGCAAGTCATTTTTTAATTTAAATATTTAAAAAAATTTTAATATGGGAAAATACACATAACATAAAATGTATCATTGTAATCACTTTAAAGTGTATTATTCAGTGGCATTAAGATATACACCACATCGTGCAAACATCACCAGCGTCTGGTCCCAGAACGGTTTCTTCAGCTCAAAGGGAAATCATGTACCCATTAAGCAGTCACTTTCCATTTCTTACATCCACATGAAAATTTAATCAAATTTTAAATTTGTCTAGGAAAAGAGATGTCTCACATTCTTTAAGAAATCACTTTGATATCCAGCCTAGCATTCTTTTTTAAATGCATCTTTTTTTTTTTTTTTCCTTTTATTCACTCATGTATTAAATGATGCCTTTGAAGTGCTTCCTATGCGCTGGCCCTGGGACAGGTGAGCAGATGCAACATTGTCCAAGACAGACATGTAGGTCTGTCCTTTTCAATGGCTCCTTTCCTGCCCTGCCCCAAAGGTAAGACAGAAAATACAAAGGATGGAGAGGTAAGGAGCAGGCACTTGCAAAGGGTGGCATTGGCAATGTAAAATTGCAATATTTGTTTTCTAGTAACATTTAAAAATTATTCTTCCTTTAGAAGGCCAATTTTAGAAGCCCAGACTTTCATGAAAAGTTTTCCATTTACTTTGAAAGAAAGACTTTGAAATATTTTGACAAATTATTTAGTAGCATCAGCAAAGGGAAGGGAATCAGGAACTTCTGATTCCGTTCCTGTGTACTGGTGACTTCCTGTGTGGGTTTAGGCAAATCACTTAACTGTGTGCTGTGTTACTTATTGGGGTTTTCTTCTTTCTCAGAATGAGTAAGAGTTCAATCTTCTAAATTAGAAGGGACGTGAAGAATATCATTGTGGAATTTTATGCAACAGGGTAATAACCTACTTTCTGAATGACTGAGAGGCTCGGTCTGTCTCAGCATGACCTTTTGCCTGGCCTCATCAGCATCCATGCAAATCATGTTCAAAAAAGCAACATTTGACAAATGCTGATCATAATCACACACCAAAAAGGATTCTACACTTATTTTGAATGAGGAAGAGAATGGTCAAATTGTCAAACATATTCAAAGGATCAACACCCCCCCCACACACAATTTTCCATAGATTTTCCAATTCAGTCCTGATTTCCACTATCAAGTGCCCTTGACTAATTAAGCATCACAGAAGTTTTTTCTTCTGAGCTACTTTATCTTATACCTTCTATTTATGCTATTATTATTATTATTATATATTCAGAGGATATATTTATTGCTGTTAAAGAGATAGGAAGGGAGAGGAGGAGAGAGAGAGAGAGACACATCAACGTGAGAAGGAAACATTGTTCAATTGCTTCCCATACATGCCCCTCATCTAGGGAGCAAAGTCTCAACCTAGATATGTGCCCCAACCAGGGTTTGAACCCACAACATTTTGGTGTAAAGGATGATACTCCAACCAACTGAATCACTAGGCCAAGGTTATTTGTACTATTATATACTCATGTTTCCAGTTTGCCATAGTCTCTGTACAGGGCAATCTGAAATGTACAAAAAAAATAATAATTTTAAATTAAAATGACTTATCATTGGTCCTGAGTGTCTGCTTTTAGTATTTATTCTAAAAATAAAATTTGGCATACTAGTGAAAAAACAGATTAAAAATTGTAGCATAGCCTAATAGAAAAAACAAAAAATAGAAATAATAATATCATAATGAACTATATATATCCATAGAATCTATGGCACATTCATATAATTAAAACAAAATAAGGTAGAGCTTATGCAGATTGATATAGAATGATCACCATACTATATTAAATCATCAAATAATTATTGAGCACCTACTATAGTCCAGGTAAGTTTTCTAATACTGGGATACAGTAAACAAAACAAAATTCCTGTCCTCTGGGAGGGATACATAGACAATAAACCAATATGTCAGATGATAATGAGTGCGTTAGAGAGTCATTAAGAGCTTAAGAAAAATGGGCAGAAAGCCGGCAATGTACAAGCCAGAGTAAGGTCGGTTATGCTGTGGTATCAAACCTCAAACAATCAATAATACGGGTAACTTCTTGTTCACACCACAGACAAATGATTCCCATTCATACAGGCATAGCTCTATGTAATTATCACTCAGGGACCCATCTTTTTTTAAATTAATTAATTTGTTTGTTTGTTCTATTTATTTATTTATTTTTAGAGAGAGGGGAAAGGAGAAAGAGAGGGAGAGAAACATCACTATGTGGTTGCGTCTCACTCACACCCCCAACTGGGGACCTGACGTGCAACCTAGTCATGTGCCCTGAGTGGGAATCGAACCAGCGACACTTGGCTTGGAGGCCGATGCTCAATCCACTGAGCCACAGCAGCCAGGGTCAGGGACCCATCTTGATGTGGCCTCCAGAAGGTTGTCAAGGCAGAAAAGAGGGGGAATGGATGATCACACAGAGATTCTTCAATGCTTCCACAGGTCATTTTCATTCACATTCTGGAACCAAAGTAAGTCACATGGCCTCACTTAAATCCAAGGTGGAAAGGAAAGGCAATCTTCACACACACCACATTCCAGAAGGGAGAAAAGTATCCAAAATCTGGTTGAGCAGGGCTAATGTCTACACAGGCTATGGTGCTGTTAATTAAGTCTTCTCTGACAGGGTGACATCTGAAAGGGGATGTGAAAGCAATGAGGAAATGAGCTCTGTGGACATCTGAGTGAAGAGCATTCTGGACAAATGCAACGGCAGAGCGTGGTTTTGAGGGAATTTTTCCTGGCTGTCTCGGGATAACAAGGAGATTCAGCTTGCTGAGTGAGTGTGGGGGATAATGATCACGGTGTGGAGGTAATGCCACAGAAGGAGCCACGATCTTTGCCTCAGTGAACCTCATGGGCTACTTACTCTAAGAATTTGGCTTTAATGCAAAGCGAGACAGGCTAAAAGCAAGAGAATTGATGACAAGATCTGTCTTCTGTTTTTAAAAGATCATTCTGTCTACTTTGAGAAATAGGAAACAAAAGTGGAAGTTGGGTGACAAATTAGAAGATGACTACAATACTTCATAAGAGGTGATGTGACCTGGGACAGGATGATGGCACAAGAGGATTAGAAGTGGTCCGATGCTGCATATATTTTAAGGCACCATACACAATGGGGAAAAGTGAAGAAAAAAGAAGATGGATAGTATAGGTCTTATGATATCATTGGTGTCATTCTTGACTGTAGCTACATCTGGGCAATCACTAGTACTGGAAAGAAGGGGATAATTGCTTGTATTTTATATTGTTCTATAAAATTCTATTTTTCTTCTTTGCCATTAGCATGTATAATGTTTCATAGCTTACAATAAACACTAGCAATGTGGCCCTTGCATGAGCATATTTTAAAAACATGTAATTTCAAAAATATGACTACAGGTTAGGCATTGAAGGAATAGATTCAAATTACATGCATACATATTTTTCAGTGAAAGAGAATAGTGCATTCAGAACTATATCGTATTATCTAATTGGATCCACCCAATAACCCACAAATAGCTATCTGAAATTTATTCATTGGAAGACTGATTCATTCACTCAACATACTCAATTATTGAATACGTTACTATGCCAGTAATTACATTAGATACTGAGGGACAAATTAAATGAAAGCACAAAACAAATGTAACAAGCTCAAAGTACGTACAAATAGTGCAAGGCATCACTGCCTTAGCAAAATGAGAGGACTGCATTGAATCACCTGAACAAGAGTCGACATAACAGCTCAGAAGCAACTGGCCTATTATATTCAACATTTACAATTTTTACTAGACTATTGTGTCCAGCTTGGGGCTCTAAACTATAAACAGATATGAACTCTTGGAGACTTCTCATAAGAGAACCACAAAGACAATTAGAGAATTAGTAAGTAAAGTTTATGAGGAAAAACTATAGAAAGGGGATTATTTAGCTTGCATAAAGAATGTGAATGATGATTTAATATTTGACCTTTAGAGTAACCAACAGTTTTAAAGATCCTGACTAACTGTCCTCTACTTCAACATGGAAGAGAAAATAAGGAAATGGTTTAAAGCTGCAATGTCAGGTTAGACGTAGCCAAGAGTGAACGTTGTCAGGCAGGGGTATGAAGGCATGGCATTTCTTTCTCAGGGGGCTAGGTCTTTAAAAAGATCAATTTTCATCTGCCCGAATGACTTCTCAAATCCCCTTCATCCTTCTGATTCTGTCTCTGGAGAAAGGGATTCCTTGACCTGGCTTAGCAATTCATTCTTATGCCAAATAGCCTTCAAGGTCAGGAAGCGCTCTAATATAATTCACCTAAATAGATCCGGCTTCAACTTGAATCCATTTCCTCTTGCTCTTCCTCTCTCAGTGGAGAGAACGAAACATTTGTCATGGAGCTCCATTTCAGAACATTTCAAATAATTCAAGACAGCAATTTTGTGCTCTAGCCTTCCTTTCTCTGGGCTAAACGATTTCAATTCCTTCAATATTTCAAAAATTTTGCCAACCTTTTAATCTAGTTCTTTACAGCATCAATCACAGCACCTCAATTTATAGTATTGAACTGAAAAGAAACTCTCCTGGAACCTCCCTGTTCTTTGCATCTTTTCTGTACAATCTTTGATTAAGATGCATAAGGGCATGATGTTTTTATGCCTTGAAAGTTGAATGATTTGTTCAGCTGAATATTCAGCTTCGATGATCCACATCCAGGACATCAGATCTTATATTGGATTATCTCTTTTACTCCCTAAAACTTAAATGTTTGTGGCTCCTGGATGTATTAGTTCAAAATCTTTTTGTTGCAAATGCCAAAAACCCAAGTTGAACTAGCTTAGAATAAAAAGTGAATTTATGTAATCAAGCCACAGAGGCAGGGGTGCAGCTGAGCCTTCAAATTTGGGCTCTAATATCAAACACAACCAGAACTTTTTTCTTTCAGTCTTTTCACTCCTCTCTATGATTCAGCTTCAATTTTTCCTTCCACTAACCAAGTTCAGGAGATCTTAACTCTTAAATATTAATTACATGTGTGCCCTCCTCTCTATTCTAAATTCAAAATCCAGCAATCTGTTCCTAATTATTTTTTTACCAAAATTTATGCAAGCCTTACCAAGAGAGTCCCCTGCTCTCAGCCTCTTTCCACTCACACATTTGAAATTGCATCATGTCATTTCTCTGCTTATAAAGCCCACAAAATTCTGAACTTCTACAACACTCAAGACCCTTAAAGAGCTGCATACTTTTGTTTTCTCTCACTTCAATCTCTGTTCTGAACTGCTTACATTTTCTTGGTTCTTCCACAGCCTCTTAAATACCTGACTGTTTGTGCTAATGTTTCAGTCTGAATGCTTCTCTCTGCTTTGTCTACCAGATAATTTTCTAAAACTTATCCTTCAAGATGCAACTCAAATTGAATACTGTGTGTGTGTGTGTGTGTGTGTGTGTGTGTATCATTGTTGTATTACAATTGTCCCATTTTTCCCTGGATAACGTTTTTTAATATCTTTAGTCAGAGTTGGTTACTCCTGTGGAAGGGGAGGTATTATAGTGCAATGATTAAGCACTATTATAGAGTTCATTTTCTAATTATTTATTTTATTTTACTTCATCATTCTACTTATCTTCCCTGCTAGAATGTGAACTCTTTCAGGGTATAGAGTCAATGTTTTTTTCAGCCTCAAGCCCTACCCCTTTCAAGCCATGTGACCTCAGTGTCTTCACTTCTAAAATGGGATGGTGATAACGGTGCCTACCCCATAGGCTTGCTGTGAGGACTAAACGATCAATAAACATAAAGTGCTTATAATAAAAAATGCCCGGCATAGGAAGCACCCAATGAATGTCAGTTGTCATTGTTATTGTTACTTGTTATATTTCTACAATTGCACTGGTCCATGGTGATACTCAATAAATTTTAGATGAATAAAGGGATGGTTAGACCAGTGTTAGAGAAACAACAGAATGATTGTGGCATTTGAATCTTCAAAAACACTACTTCTTAAGCTTCATAATTTTCTTGAAACTTTTAAATGCCAGTTGGGCCTTGGTAGTAACCAAAATTTGTTATTAGCAGAGAGGTAGTAAATGATGTGTGAAGAGAGAGTTGGTGATGGCACTTGGGTTTGCATTGGCCTGATACAGAGCCGTTCAATCAGAGTCATATTAGGTCACAGGTGAGCTCTGAATCTTCATAACAGTCCTAGGACGTTTCTTATCAGTCTCAAATTACAAAACAAGAAACTAATATACCAAAATCTATGTTCTTTCCACTTTTTTGTGTTACTTCTCTGAAATCTACTTTTAAGAGAACAAAAGAAAAAATTAAGAAATACAGATGGAATTAATCTTGCATGTTTATGCATCTAAAATACCTTTGGAAAGAAGTAGATAAATGAAAGAAAAAGACAGACAGAGAAGGTAGCCAGTACTGTATTTGCCAAACGAGAGCAATAAAATGCAGATTTGAAAATAATGATGATGTCACTAGTACTCATTGTTCTTAGCCATTTTCCATACCTTTCTATTGATCCTCCAGTATAACTTAAGTCATAGATTTTGGAGTCAGGTGGTTTGTTCTCAACTCCGCCAATGGCTGTGTGAATTTGGGCAAATATATGGGAAGGGTGTGTAAAAGAGAGACAGACACAGAGACAGAGAAAGAAAATATGTGTGTATACATGTAGTTCCTCCTTTCATAAATTTTCAAGATCTATCCATTTCATCACTGAGAAGAGAGGAAATAGCAACATACATATGTTGTAAATCTTGTGGCTTATGCACTGGAAAATATCTGCAAGATAATCTAGTCTCGTGTCCTCATTTTACAGAGTCAAAGTGCTTAGAAAACAAGTGTGTCTGTGCCTTGTCTTCTACCATTAAAAGAATTTCAGAAAACTTTGCTTCTTCCAAAATGTGACTAAACATAAAAGAATACAGCAATAGATAGCACAATTCTTTATATACACCCATAGAACAAGTGATATAATAAACTAAATGGCCAGTGAGAACACAACTCTTTACAATTTCTTCTCTCAATAATAAAAGTACCACAGCCTGTAACAAAATCATAATGGCAGATGTATTTCTGAAAGGACTGAAGGCCTGAGGCGCAAAATAAATAACAAGATAAGGCTCTGTCCTATTTACTTCTCATAACAAGCTTGCACTTAATGCATTATTTGTGGTGGTCTACCATCTATTGTGACATTTGTCTTTGGTTATATACATGGCTTCCTAAGTAGGAACCTTTTTTATCTTATGCCCTGGTAACTTTTTATCTTACGAGACTATAGCTTCTTTTCTTTACTTTATGGAGTTGAATTGTCATAGTCATTGAGGGAAAATAATAACCATGCTATAATAGATTTCTCAGCAGAATGGTTGATTCAGTCATAGAAATATGACTTACTCATAGAAATTTCTCCCTGGTCTTAAAATTGCAATAATTTCTACCAACCAAACCTCTAAAACACTTTCAAGATGAGTGAAAAATGTTGGTGTTTAACCAACACAGACCTCTAAAAATTCTTTTAAAGATTTAACAAACTGTTTGCTTTAGTTGGGCCAAATTAGGAGGAAAAAAGGTTTTAACTTCATTACAAGTGGATTCCTTGATTTATTTTATTATTTATTTATTTTATTTATTTATTTTTTTTACCCTCCTCTGCATGTCACAGTAGAAAGAACACTAGTTTAGATATGAAGTGCTCTGGGTTTGAGTCACAGCTGTGCCCAGAGCCAACTTTGTGCCTTAAGAAAAACTTTTACCCGTTTTGTCCACAAAAGGAAGGGCAATTCAACCGGATGACATCTAGAGTCATCCCACTATTGGCATTCCACTCTCAAATTGGATTATCAACATTTTTTAAAGTCCAAATTCTAACCTGATCTTGAGGAATCCTTCATGATCTAGAGTCAGTCACTCCCTCCCATCCTCTCCAAAAAAGGTCAAATGGTAACAGACATTGGGTGTTATCATACTTACTTGAATCTCTTTCAAAACAACTGTTGTCTGTATAATAAAGGCACAGAGGTAGAGAGACAGAAGAGACAGAGAGAAATAGGGAGAGAGCAGGGAGGGGGAGAGAGAGGGAGAGAGAGAGAGAATGAATTTAGATGACTTTGAAGAAAATAGTAGGCATGAGACTCCCTTCATCAGATACAAAGGTGGCCCTGACTTACAGATTAGCCCTACAGTGACTTCTGAGAGAACATGCTGGAACTGAGCCCTGGAGACCTGACGGATTACAGAGTGATAGCACAACCCAATAAGGTTATAGTGTCATAATCTCTCCAGAGGGCAGAAGCAGGACTCAGCAACCAAGCAGAGCCACACCAGACTCCAGTTCTCTCCCTGAGCCCATCCTGGTTCTTGGCTTTGTTTTTGTGTGGCTTCATTTTTCATTGCTTACTGCAACACAAAAGCCTTAAGATACACTGACTTGGGTTCCTACCAATTTATTTTTTCTTTAGAAAATCTACTCTCTTTCTCTCCTCTAAACTTTTATTTTACAGCCTTCTCTTCAGATTCCCTTAGTCTTTCAATAACATCTCACTCTCAACCACATAAACAAAACAGCATTTTGCTTTTCATGCTCCCCTTATACACAGGCAGATTCAAACTTAGACCTGAATAGTCAGTTTCTGCTCTTCACTCTCCTGGGACTCGTCGTGCTTTGCAAAGTCTCCCCAAATTCTGATTTCACAGAATGAGACAGTGCAGTCAGAGAGGTGGGTTTTCAGAGCTTGGGTTAGATCCTAGCTTTGCCCCCAACAGTTTTGAGGTTAGAAGGAAGTCCACCCAATCTCTTGTTTATTCACCTCTAAAAGTCTCAGTTTTTCTACCTCTAAAGGCAAAAGACAAATGCCTACCTGAAGAGTCTGCCGAGAATTTAGTGTGATAATATAGGTGAACTTAACACAGTTCCTGACACAAACTAAAGATTTTAAAATAGTTCATTTTTATGTTCTTACTACTATTATTGATACAGTATATGAAGTGAAATAAGTCAATAAGTAGGAATCAAATGATGGAAAAGATAAGGTATAGTCGTTGTTTTTCAAAGAACATAAAAAATAGTCTGATGCAATTTAAAGTATTAAAAATTCCTTAATGAATTACATTGCTGGAAGAAATTAATTTGAGAAAAAAATAAACTGTTTTTACAGATTCTGAACAATATCTAGCACCAAGAATAATCTCTGACAGTAGTAAGTGTTTAATAAATATTTGAATAGATTAATACATGTCTCCTTCTAAAATGTTCTTTCAAATCAGGAGAAATTGGAAAATGTCCACATTTACTCTCTTTTCTTGTAAGCCATCTACCTGGACCAAATCCCACAAGACTACTAAGACTTCCTGATCAGCAGCTCCATTCCCTACCCAGTATTTATTCCCACATGCTCCCTGACTGCTGAAAGTGGAACTTTCAAATAGGGAAACCAATTATATCCTCTGCCTGCTGACTTTGGTCTCTGTCAGGAGATTAGGGTGATTAGATGTCTTTGAAGTACAGCATCTTGGTCATAAAAGAGGTAATGGTGCCTCTGTCCTTTGGACAAAATTGCCCATATTAGCGCTCTCAAGTCCAATCAGGGGTACCCCTTTTAAAAGGAGCATTAAAAAGAGAGAGAGTTTGCTAAATACAATGCAATATCCTAGAATGGATCCTGGAACTAAAAAGGGACATCAGTGGAAAGTCTGGTGAAATCTTAATGAGGTCTATAACTTAATCAACAGCATTGTATCCATGTGAATTTCATCATTTTGACAAATGGACAATGGTAGGTAAAATGTTACTGTCAGAGGAAACTGAATGGAAGGTAAACAGTAATTCCTTGTGCTATTTTTGCAACTTTTCTGTAAATCTAAAGTTATTCCAAAATAAAAATTTACTTAAAAGTATCATGAGAGACTCAAAGATACTGGCCAATTGTTTGGGATATACAGTGACAGGTGAGAGAACAGAGTAGTGGGTGACTATCATAATAGCAAACACAGGCAGTGTTTGCACATATAGCGATCAAAGTGCCTTATCTATATTAAATCACTTAACCTGCATAGTCTTTTATGATGTAGGGGCTGTTGTCATACCAGTTTAGTAGATAAGGAAACTGAGGCTCCAAAAGCTTGAATTACCTTTCCAAAGTCACCAAATCAGGAAGACGCAAAGCAAGCATTTTGAACATAGGCAGTTTAGGTCCCAATCTTATGCTGCTAACACATTTAATAAATAACATGAAGCTGAAGACATTATATGAACAATGAATTATAAATAATAGTAGAAAGTGGAAGAATGCAAAGGCAGAGATGACTTGGGCTTTGATCCCAGCTCTACCACTAAGTAGCTGTGATGACTTCAACAGTCACTTACATTTCTTGAGCCTCTATTTTTTAAAAAAGATAATGGTGATTACAGTTCAAATAGTAGATGATAAGAACCCAAAAAATGTTTTAAAGTAGGAAATACAAACCATCAGCCACTTCTCCTAGAACGAGTTGAAATGGGAGCAACATCAATCTGAATGTCGCATAAATTGAGTCAAAAGGCTGAACAATTTAATTTTTAAAAAAATAAGTTTAAGAAATCATCTGATACTCCATAGTGTAATAAAAATAAAGTAGATATGATTAAATAGTTAATGTAACTTAATGCCACCATAACTAATTGAGTGAAAAAAATATGAACATTTTGCTTGTAGTGGGCAGAGAATCAAAGCTGGTGAAACAGAGATGAATAAGATGTGTTTTCTGCCCTCAATGTTTGGAAAATACCTGAGAAGACACAGACTTAAAAGATAATTCCAATACAAGGTGGTAACTGTCATGATTGAGAAAGGACTAGAGGAAGGATCCTCTAACCCAGGCTAAAGAGAGGTGTTTGAAGAATAAGGAACATTTTTTCAGGTAGAGAAGAAGAGACAAGCATTGTAGGAAGAGAACTGTACATTCACAGAAAAGACAGGGAAGTGCTGAAGAATTCTGAGAGGCTGCATCAGCTGTATGGGAGGAAATGGAGGTGAGTAGGGGTGAAGCCATCAGTATAAATTGAGCATGATTAGCAAAGACCAAGAAAGGGACTCAGATGAGTCTATAATAAGGAAGTCACTTTGATTAGATTTGATTTTGAGGAATGGCATTAACGATACTATTGTGCACTGACCTAATCAGGTCACATCTGCAACATTAGGTTCAATTATAAGTGTCTCATTCTTCAGGAAAATATTAACAAATGGAAGCATATGCAGGGAGACTACTGAGACAGTAAGTGAGCTGAAAATGATCTCTAATAATTATAAAAGAGCATATCTGACTAATTTCTGCTAGCATAGTCGGAACTCCACCTCTTACCATTGATGCCAGACTGATTACCCACACAACCTCACCCCAATCCAACAGTTAGGCATCTATCCCCGTGCATGGAAGCTTTATTTTTGTAAATCAGGTTGCAGACAGTTGGAGTGGGTGCAAGTGTGTGAGAAAAGGAGGAGATAATTGAAGAAGAATGGAGAAGAATAGAATAACATCTTTATCCTACCAGTCCTTTGGATAAGGCATAAATCTACTGCAGAGAAATGCGAAGAGGCTAATAGAAGTATTGAGGGGACTTTATGATGTGACAGAGAGTTGCTTCTGGCATCAGAAGAAAACTTGAGGCACAAAAAGGAGGGAGATATCCTCTTCCTCTTGTTGGCATGGTGCCCAGCATCTTTTTTTTTTTTTTTTTTTTTGTAATTCTTGTAAACCTTGGCTTTTTCATGGCACACGGTGATGAGATATGGATAAGCTGGAGTTGAAGCAGGGCTGAGGTACACAGCTGTACTGCTGAAAAACTTGAAACCTCCTTTGAATATCTCCAGACAGAACCAAGGGCAATTTAAGGATAAAGATACATAAGGTAGACACTATCAAGCCAATAGACAATTAGCTACCAGTTGTAAGTGGTCCCCCTTAAAAGCGAGTAAACAAAAAGAAGATGATTAAATCCTGTTATAAAGAATGAAATATTAGATGAACGGGCCAGGAACAATGGATCAAAATAATACAGAATTAAAAATTTTAATGAGATTAAGTTCCTGGGTATTTACAGTAAAATCTCAAAAAGTTTGAGCTTTACATGAATTTTAAGCAACTTGAAGCAAAGCTCCACTGCTCCCTCCAAGGTGGGAGAAGATGGCAGACCTAGATCAGAAGTTACAAGTTCTATTGTGTGTGATTTTCAGTTAAGTCAAACGAGGTTGAAAAATAAAGAACGGTTGTAAGAAAAGAAGAGGCCAGGAAAGTTTAAAGTGAAAGCTAATGTGGAAAAATAACTCTATGAAGCCATGGTGTCTCCAGGTGGCACAAAAGAGCAAGTTAGAAGAATTTGACAAGTCATCTATCCTATAGCCAAGAAAATGGTAACTTTGTAAACATAGTAAAATACC
This sequence comes from Furipterus horrens, assembly GCF_987537825.1. NCBI lineage: Eukaryota > Metazoa > Chordata > Mammalia > Chiroptera > Furipteridae > Furipterus > Furipterus horrens. The sequence goes on along the minus strand of NW_028327177.1, from coordinate 16,645,368 downwards.
ACTGCATTAATGCATCACACACACACACACGCACACACACACAGACACAGACACACACACAGACACACACACAGACACACACACACACACACACACACACACACATGCACGCGCGCCCCTCTGGGCTCCAAACACATGGAGGTCATGTTGTTGCCTAATTTTCCTGATTTCTAATCCTACAAATTCTAGACACATTCATTTACCCATTAGCAAAATATTTTCTTTTGTTCCTCCAGAGTGACTAAAATTAGGCATAATTCTGTCTTTTACATGATCTTGCTAACCCTGATGCCAGGAACTGAGAATTTCAGTCTCAAGGGTTAGGAAAACTGACAAGAAGAAAGGTAGGGATGCGGGCAAAAGAGCATGAGGCGTGTGTTGCCACCAAGTAGCATTGGATGTGGATGCACAACAGTTTACTAGAGTCTAAGAAACTAGTATAAGAAACCAATGCCACTAGCCCCTCAGGGTGCTCCTGACATAGTCAGATAGCCACTAGGAATGCATCTCAATCCTCTTTCTAACCCAGAGACTAGAGTAGATACCTTGGGAATTTCTGACGCACACAGGATATGAGCATGTCAGTGTAAGTCCATATATTAAATATTAGTACAGCCTGTTTTTCTTATTTCTGAATTAAAAAGTAAAAGCTACCTGCCAAGGGAGCAAATGCAACCTTTTGGAAACCACTGCTCTCTGAACCTTTAAATATAATGAGATAGCAGCTAGCTGTCACCAATATCCATTCTCCTCTTCTTTAGTTAAGAGTCACCGACTCTAGCTGGGCACATGGATACATAGCTCATGTTCACTCTTCCATGGACCTTGCAGCTGGGTATGGCCATAGGGGTAAATTCTGGCAAACAGGAGGTGAGCATAAGTGAAATGGGACTGCCTAATAGTCCCCTCCTCTTCCTCAGGTCCCCTCTCTTTGATGGCTGCAGGGTAGACATGGCACTGAACTGCCTTTAATCGCACAAATGAGAGAGACAACTTGAAGGGGAAAAGCAACAAGACAGAAGGAACTCGAGTCCTCTACCATCATTAAACTATCATTCTAGCCCTGGATCATACAGCTTCGATTATTTTACAAGAAAGAGTAAGGTAGAAATAAAATTTCTAACATAGCCTTTCTGTCCCACAGTGGATCATCTTGAGCAATGGCACTTTGGAGAACATTGATGAAGATAAGCACCTGGCTAAAGCAAAAAGGTCTGTTCACCAAAAGTAAGACACTAAAGGAAAGGCTTCCTTCCTTGTTTTCTTTGTGTCCTACTCTTCCTTTTACTTTTTTTCTGATATTATTGCCTCAAAACTTAATTCCAGACAATATGTTCAAAAATGGCTTTGCCTGTTTTTTAAAAAAAAATATACACAGCTTCTACCAAAATGCTACGTTGAAAATATAAAACTCACATATTATTTGAAGAATCATTCATTTAACACTTTAATTGTTTGTGTAAGTATATTCTGCGCATGTACATTTCCTCTTGTTTTCCATTTATTATTCTTGTCGTTGTTCAGTTTTCTCCATTTCTGAAAATGTACCTTACTGTCTTTCATTGATATTTATATTTTCTTCCATTTTTAAAAGTATTAGAGTATTTTTTTCCTACTATGTCTTCTTTATAAGCTTTGTGTGGCAAGAGTGTCTGAAAAAATTTTTGACTTTTCCATGTAGATTTATTAGCTCCTAAGAAGGCCTAATGCCTACTTTTAAATTGAAACTGATGCTAATAATTAATCTTCAGATACATCTGACCTCCAAATGTGTGCACATGTGCATAGTGTAATACCTGTGTATACCAAGAAGCAATGTCACATAGGATGCATTGCCTGGACCTTAAACCCTTGCTCTATCATTTACTAGCTGAATAAACTCAGGCAGATTGCGTAAGTATTCCATGAATCCATTTCCTGGGAAATAAAATAAAACTAATAAAAACTGTGCTTAATTATAGGACTGCTATGAGGATTAAATCATGTCAAGTGCTTAGAACAGTGTCTGACATATAGCAACTGCTGTAACTGTTATTATTTTAATCAACTATCTCATTAGATTTATCCCAGCTGGTTTGATATCTGAAAATCCAGTATTAACAGTTCAGTGTTAAGGTGTAAGCAGCACAAAAGTTTTGAAGAGTCTATCAAAAAAGACATGTCAATGGGAAAAAGAGAGTTTTACCAGTAGACAAAGTCAATTTGTTTTCTTGCCCAGGTTGAGGTCCCCAAATAACCACTCATTGGAACACGGCCATTCCATTCAATTACATATTGTCTGTGGCTACTTTTGTGCCTCAACAGAGTTGTGTAGTTGCAACAGAGACTGTGTAGCCCACAGAGAGACTGTGTAAATATAAGAAATATATTTACTATCTGGCCCTTTACAGAAAAAGTTGGCCAACCTTGTTCTAGACCATAGTTCAAAGTTCTTTCTAGTCAAAGGCAACCAAGATGGCCATAACCCTAGTGTGTCTAAAAAGAACAGCCATCTGGCACACTCGCAGACACTCAGAACGCCTCTCTGTACTCAGGCTGGAGCTGTTCACCTTGGTGTGCCTCTCAAGCTGCACCATCGCCATTATGAGGTTGCTTTAACTGGTTTCTCATTTCTCGTCAGCTCAAAATTCCACTGAAGTGCATATACTCTACATTCTTCATGTCTTAGAAGTGCTCAATTGCTGCTCACATTGCCTGGTAGGAAATCCTAATAGATTGGGAAATATTAAGAAAAGAAGAAGAGTCACAAAAGAGGATAAAGACCGTTGCTGTCAAGTACAATGGGTAGTAATGGTACAGAGGCCCCATCCATTTTTAATGGGAGAGATGGGCTCCGCTATTTAAAACCTACTGACCAGCTGCCTCATAATCTAAGTCAGACCACCCAAAATGAAAAGAAGAATTTAGAATTACTGATTTGTTTTTTCTGAGATTGAAAAGATTCTAGGGATTCTGATAGTGCTTTTCAAAGTATAATCCCAAAATATGGGAATAGCCTGAGACCTCTTCAGTGGCTCAGTGAGGTTAAAAATATTTATATTACAACAATAAGAAATTATTTGCCTTAGTTAAGCTCATTTTCTTACAAGGGACAGTGTATTTTCTGAAGGCTACATGACATGTGATATCACAAACACTGGATGTAGAAGCCCACATAATAATCTAGCTCTTTTCTATTAAACCAGACATTAAAGATATTTGGAGAAGCCACCTCTTTTTTTCCTAAAAATGTAATTACTTTTTATAAAAATATTTTATTTACATGAACATATAATGGGCCTATTTCATATTAAATTATTTAACAAATAGATATATTTTAATTTCTCAATTTGAGTTTCTTCTCTGGTAGATAGCATTATGATGATAAAGCAGCTCACTGCATAAAAAGCCATGATTAGTAGTACTTGCTAATTTCCATGATGTAAATACTTCCTCCATGTTGAATTGAAGCTACCGATGGTTTAACAATAAGTTTGTAGAGTTCCTGAATATTTAACAATTGACTCTCACAGCATGAACACCAGATTAGCACCTAAAAATACAGCTCTACAAACCCCTAAGTACTTTTGGAGTGGAAAGTGGTCCTGAGACCACAATGTTTAACCACTACTGTTCTAATAAAACCCCTTACTTCCACCAATAAGTCAGAGACTCAGATCCTCATCTCTGAGGTGAGTGTCAGCCCCAGAGCCTGCACTAGAATCCAGCCCTCTTTGCTCCTATTTCTCCAGCTGCACTGGAAAGAAAAGGAATATTTTCCCAGCACACTTAAGTATCTAGACCTCATTTGATGTGAAAGACAGGGAAGGTACGGCAGTGGGTAGTACAGGTGAGAAAATAAGGATGAAGAAAAATAACTTCTACAGTAGTCTCTCTCTGTATTGCGGTTCACTTATCGCGGCCTCACTGTATCGCGGGGTATTTTTAAATATCATATTTAATTATTTATCATGGATTTTTCACTATATTGGGGGATTTTGTGGTACTGTATACATATGTTGCTGAAGTTATGTAGAATATGTTTAAGAACATAAGTAATGTTTATAAAAGTGTGGAAAAGGTTAATAAGGGACTGGGAATGGTTTATAAGTGTGGAAAGGGTTTATAAAGCCTTAAAATACTAAATAAATGAAAGGTCGCTACTTCACGGATTTTCACTTATTGCGGGGGGTGAGGGGGTCTGGAATGTAATACCCACAATAAGTGAGGGAATACTGTATTATAAGTCTCAAAAGACAAATGACATCGAAAACATAAGAATTTTTTAAATAAAGATTTTTTTAATGGACTAGTTTAAAAATAGACTTCGTTTTTTTAAAACAATTCTTTAATTAAAAAATTACAAAGGTAAGCAAAGTTATCAAAACCCTCTTTATCCTTTTTATCTCCATCCCCAGCAAAAAGAATGCTTCAATATAATTATTTCAAAAGAAATAAATCATAAGTCAAATAAACACAGGGTGTTATGCAGTTTCCCTTCATTTGAAGGACTAGGGTACAATAGTCCACTTTGAAGGAGAGCAATTATAGCCTTATGCCCTTAGGATATACTCTATGCATTTCATCTTAAATCAAAGTCCATCTCTAAAGGAGAGATACTCAATTCTATCTGTAAAAGTAAGGCCTCATGCTTGTTCATCACTTCCTAAATAGGAAACTTGGGTTAAATATTTTATCTGAATCAATCCAGAGTGTTCTCCAGATATAGTCAGATATAAGCTTATTATGTCACATTAAATCCTATAAAATATAGAACCAAGCTGACATGGGGACAGCATGCTAATATGTCCATATAAAACTTACAGCAATTATTACGCTTAATAAAATAAGTCAGACAGAGAAAAACAACTACCATATCATTTAAATTACATGTAGAATATAAAAAACAATCAAACAAACAAAATAGAAACATGCTCTTAGATAACAAGAACAAATTGATGATTGCCAGATGGGAGGAGGGTTGAGGGGAAGAGATGAAAAAGGGAACAGGGTTAAAGAGTGCAAATTGCCAGTTATAAAAATAGTAACAGGGATGCAAAGTACAGCATGGGGAATATAATAAATATTATAATAACTATGTATGGTATCAGATGGGTACTAGACTTACCAGACTGATGGCTTTGTAAGTTACATAAATGTCTAATCACTATGCTGTACATCTAAAACTAGTATAATATTGTGTGTTAACTGTAATTGAAAAGTTTAATGGTTTTTGAAATTTTTCTAGTTTAACTCTCTTCTTTAAAATGTCCTATCACAATTTTCTTATATTCTCACAATGTTGATCATGGTCTGAGATATCTCCAATTCATATTTATATTTTACATGTTTCTCATACTTTTTTATTGGACTCCACACCTGTCATAGAATATAAATTCATTATGGGAGCTACGTCCCCAGAATGTAGAACAATGCCTGTGACACGTAGGATCTTAATAAATAATTGTTGGGTGCACAACATAAGAACTCACCAGGGTCAACCTCTCCTCTAGTCGATTTTTTCTTCTCTGCTGTCTTCCAAATCTCACATGAATGCTTCCCACTGGCAGACACTAAATTGGAACTATATGGAGGGGGGCAGCTCAGTGAACACAGTTCCTTATTTCTCCTCTGACTAAGAATGTGTCAGTAATGAACCTGAATTGAAATTAGACAATCTGTCATGAGGAGGTTGTCCCCTGGGTCTCACCCCAGGCTCCTTTTGGGCTACTTCAGCAAGGTGGGTGTAAAAACTCTCCTAATATCTCCAAAGCTCCATCAAACATAAATGCAAGAGCATTGTTTTCCTATAAAGACTCGGGTTTGCAAACAACAACACAGAATAGCACGAGGCCCCCTAAACAGGCATTCTATAATTGGAGCGAAGCTGAATTCCAGAGGAGCAGAAACCAGAAGTAAACTACAATAGGGCAGAACAAAGAAGGGTGGCGGCGGCAGTGGTTCTTATTTTAATTGTCTCTCTGTTGCTTAATGAGCACCGCTCCTGGTTCAGAATAGGCAGAAAAGGCGGCTGGCGTGAACTACATGCAGGTGTGTGAGAAGCTAATAGAAGTGACAGCTAAGATAACATATAACCAGGGTGTTGAAAAATGAATTATCCATGTGGTTTAAATGGGCCAAATGATATATTGGAACATCATGTGGTTTAGCACAAAGCATGGCATTCAAGATGGAAGATCCAAATCCTAACGCTGGCTCTCACACAGACCACTTTTATGAGACTGAATGAGTCATTTAAACCACACGGTGCTGTGGTTTCTCCCTCAGTCAAATCAGTGTAGCAAAATGTCTTGCCCAGTCACAACACAGGATGTTGCGAGGAAACAAGGAAGGGAACAATGAAAGTAGCCTGTTCTGAACACTGCAAGGTGCACACCTTATGCAAAATAATGGCCCTTCCTATGTGACTGTCAGGGCAAGACACTTGCAAACCTAATTTGTCTTTCAAACTGATAACTCCCACTTTTCTAAACTGATGCAGGGCATTAGAAATGTTAAACTTCATTGCTTTAATTCTGCATTCCCTTCCTTTATATGAATTTTCATTATATACCACAAACATTTACAATTAGGAATTCATTTTAGTTACAGCAACTGTTGCCAATAATTTGCCTGAAAGATCCCCTCTGGCCAGAAATATGCATCCTCGTCCCTGTATTCACAATCTTATATTTAGTCCTTGCCAACAGGCTGTTTAGATTGCTCCAAATCAAATAAACTCTGAAGCCCACACAGTAAGTATTAGATCATTACTGTGCAGGCGGTACACGGGCTGGAGGTGCAAACAAAACTCTGGGAAGAAGGGAATCACCAGACCTGAAATTAGACACAGAAGCAATTAGGCAAAGTGGAAAAAGCGAGAGACAAGAAGTCGAAATAGCTGAACTTAAATACCAGCTCTGTCACTTAAGGTATGACCTTGGTCAATCTTAAACAGGACTTTGGACCTCAGCTGTAAAATTGGAATAATAGATTACCCCAGGTGACCAAAGTCAAGAGGGCATGCATTCAGCAAGCAGTGAGAGCCTGTAAGCAGACTAGCTTTAGAACCACACTGCTTGGGGCTTAATTCTAGTTCAAACTCTAACTGGTGACCCTGGTCAATTAACCTCTCCATGCCTCAGTTTTCTTTTCTCTAAAACAAGGACAATAATAGTGGCTACTTCACACCGAGGTGAGACATAAACAAGTTAACCTGCGTAAACCATTTAGAAGCATGTGGCACATGGTAGCACTCAAAAACATTGGCTAGCTCTGGCTGAATGGCTCCCTTGGTTGGAGCATTGTCCTGTGCACCGAAGGGCTGTGGGTTCAATCCTCAGTCAGGGCACATACGTAGGTGGTAGGTTTGATGCCTGGTTGGGCAGCATATGGGAGACCTCTGATCCATGTTTCTCCCTCACATCAATGTTTCTCTCTTTCTCTCTCGCTCCCTCTGTCTCTCTCTCTCTCAAATCAATAGGTATATCCTCAGATGAGGATTTAAAAAAAAAAAATTGGCTGTTGTTGCTATGTTCCAGGCATAGAGGACAAAAAGATCAGATAAGATATTATCCATGCCCAAAAGAAGTCATAATGGATATCAGATGATTTCCCAAGGTCTCTTTCACATTCGTGACTCCCTTAATTTTAGTTAATTTTTTCTGTCTTGTCTCTCATGTATATCCTTATAACCAAGAAAATTTCATGAAAATTGCATGTGTACTGCAAAGAGGTTGCTCGTCTGTCATTGCAAACTCTGTCTCCCCTGAGAAATACTCATTGGCGACAATGGTATTAACCCACTGTATAGCAATTGCTGTATTGCAGAGAACAAACCATCATGGGAACAAAAGCAAGAGCAGTCATCGGTATGCAAAGATCAAAGCAGTTTTCGTAGACTTCTTGCTAGAAATAAGACCAGGGGTGGCAAATACAAAGAAAAATTTTTTATTCTTTTCGGGAATCTGCTCTTATTGACAAATCCCATGTGTGAGGAACAAAAACCAGGTTTACTAAACTCTAAACTAAAGATACTTTGAAAATGACACTATGGTAAGTTTCCTAATCAAACATTTCATGGTCATGACTGTAAATAATTTACCCTCTTTGCAAAACGATAGCCCTTCATATCATGCTGTTCTCTCTCAGCAGATGTCCTTACTGAAGACCCCATGTTCTCTGTGAAAGTCATACTTCATTGGCTTTCCATCACCAAATGCATAAATTTATCTTTGTCACTTCCCCGTCTGTCCTTTATTTTTACATCATTCTTACTTAAATGGAAGAGCTGTTCCTGTTTCTCACAAAGGCTAAGCCTGTGTAAGAAATCTCATTTAGTCTCCCTACTCTTGTTCCCCTGTGTTTAATTATTATTCCTTGGGGTGTCGCAAAAAAAATGTATCCACACTTTAATAGCTGGTAACTTGCTGGATGTTTTTGTTTATTTTAGATTTAACTGTTGAGAAATAATGACTGAAACCAGATTAAGTTTTGAACAAGAAAAGTTTATTTTGAAGTGCTACTGGGAGTACGGAAATGCGGTAGAAGCGCAAAGACAGGACTGACGGTGGTGTGCGGCTTATCTGGGCGTGGATTACTTGGCCCTTTCTTTTTTGCAGGTACGGCAACTGGTGCCACTTACTTGAATTTACTGCAGGAATCAGCCATGCCACATAGTCACAAAGTTTTTCATGATGAAGACTTCTATTTCCAACAAGATGGAGCACCTCCATGTTACCATCGTGATATAAGGGCCTATCTCAGTGAGAATCTGCCAAGCAGATGGATCAGGCAAAGAGGTCCTGTAGACTACCCTGTGCATTCACCAGACCTCACACCACTAGACTTTTTCCTTTGGGGATTTCTCAAGAATAATGTTCATGCTAAAACACCTGAAACTATTGATGAATTATGAATTATCCATTTAAAGAGAATGTGCCCAAATACCAAATGAAATGATTTTCGATGTTTGTGATTCCATTGCTTCATGTCGCCAGCAATGTCTAGACCAGAATGGTCATCAGTTTGAAAACAGGCGCTAAGTATAAAAAAGTACATTTATGTAGTTTATTGTGAATGTTGAGAGGGATCTGTAGCTAATAAATACAGACTTTATAATCATTAAAATTTTGGATACATTTTTTTTTGGTGACACCCTATATATAAACTTACTCAAGGGTCTTAAATTGTAAGAAGTAGGGAAAAAAATCTCCCTAAGCCCCACAAACTCCTCTAACTTCAACTCTATCTTTTTCATCTTTTTGAAAGCCACAATTCTCAAAGTAGTTATCTACAATTGACATCACCATTTCTTTACTTCTCTTTTTCACATTAACTCATTCAAAGCAGGCTTTTGTTCCACTGAAACTGTTTTTGCTGAGCTATCCAATGATCTCCATCCATATCTCAAAGTCGAACAGACTCCTCAGTTTTTATCTTGCTTGACCTGAAAGTGGCATCTGACCTTGTTACCACTTCCTTCTTAAAAAAAAAAAAAAAAAAAAGCTTTTTATTCAGTGTCAGCACACCACATTACCCTGCTTTTCTACTTACCCCTTCATCTGTATTATTCAGGTCTTTCTGCTGGCTCCTCCCTTGCTACACATTTTTCAAACATTGAAATTTACCAGTACTATCCCCAAGACTCCATGTTCAGCTCTTTCTCCATACTGCCCTACGTGATACCGCATATATCCAATGGCTTCAGTAAGTCCCACTTCTAGTCCAGACTGACCTCCTCTGAACTTCAGACTCATATACCCAAATATGTGATCCACATCTTGACTTGAGATGTCTCACAGGCATCTCAAAATCAGTTTTCCAAGACTAGTCATAGAGCATCTCCATTGACACAAGTGCCCAAGCTAGTACTTGGGAAATAATCCTTGACTCCCTCTTATTCATTCCTCACATCTGATCCATAATCAGATAATTTCAACTTTCTTATTTCTCTGCTTAAATGTCATTTCCTAAGAATAGCCTTCCTTGGATCCAAAGATATAATTAGCTTCCTTCCCTTCCTCTGCACTTCAGGGTTCCATACATAGCTTTCCCTTCTTCTCCAACTCTGTTCTATATAAATCCAAATCATCATTTCCTTCTGCTCATGTTTTACACTCATAATACTAGAATCTATATCGCCTAAGTCTTCCCCACTGAGTAACTTAAGGGCAGGGACCACATTGACTTGGCTTGTATCTGTATATCCAAAGTCTTAAATAAAGACTGGCAAATAAAAATTGTTTAATAAACATTTCTTAATGAACTAATTAGTAAGTTTCAAGTGTGATTAAATGCTGCACAGGAGAGGTACCTTATGAAGTTTTTAAGTGATCGTGGAGAGCACCCAGAAGAAGCATTCTATAAGCTGAGATATAAAACATGACTTTGAGATTGTCAGGCAAATGATGGAAGTATGAAAGAAGATTGATAATTTCAGTAAAGGAAGTGAAGATGTAAGGAGAATTATTCCAGGTGATTTTACCTTGACACTTGAGGGGGTCACTTAAGGTAAGTCAGGCTGTCAACTCACCTGACTCTGAATTCAGTATAGACTGTACATACAGGCCATTTGTTTTGTACTGAATGTGCCCTCCACCTCAGACTTATATGTTGAAGCCTTAACCCCACTGGAGATAGTGCCTTTTGGAGGTCATTAGATCCAGATTATGTCATGGTGGTGAAATGCTCATGGTGGGATTAGAGCCCTTATAAAAAGAGGAAACCAGAAAGATCTTATTCTCTCCACATCTCCATGTGCACACATCAATGAAACGCCATGTGAGTACACAGCTAAAAGGGAGGTGTCTACAAAACAGGAAGTGGGTTCACACCAGGAAATGAATCTACTAGCACCTTGATCTTGGATTTACCAGACACCAGAACTGTAAGAAAATTAAATTAGGTTGTTTAAGTCACTCAGTCTATGATATTTTTATGGCAACCTGAGTGAGCTAACTAGTATACCATAATAAAATACTTTCAGAAGTGTAATTCAGTTCAATGTGCAATATAGAACCACTGAGTATGTTAATGAGGGGAAGAAAGGGGTACAGGATCAAATTTGTGCTTTCAAACAGGTATTGTGGTTTCAATGTGTAAATTGTATAAATATGGAGCAAAACTAAAGTCTCAGGTGCCAGGTAAACAACTTTTTAATGATCCACTGAAAATATGATGATTACTAGAAAAAAATTTTTGAAATGGTGATGGAAATAGTGCATAAATTTAAAAGATGGTTAGAAAATAAATGCCATCAAACTTGTTAATTTGTTGGATTGTGGGGTACTATTAAATGGATACCATTTAGTAAAGTAGGTAAATAGAAAGAAAAGTAGTTTTAGGAAGGTTATTACCAATTTTAGTTTTAGATATTTCATATGAGTTACTTGTGGAACACCCAAAGTTTTATATCTAGTAACTGATTGGCTATAAAATACTGGAACTCAGAATAGAGATGTAAGTTACATAGATGCATGGGCAGATGATTGGGTAGATGCTTGGGAAGGACAGAAGGAAGGAAGGAGGGAGGGAGGAATGAGAAAGGGAGGGAAGAAAGGAGGGACAAAGAAAGATATAAATAAATACATTTGGAAGTGTTCACAATAGAGACAATAATTTAAGTCAGGTGAGGAAATTAAATTATACAAGATAACTATAAAAATACAAAAAAGACAAAGGGAAGAAAAAGATTTTAGACACATCAAAAGTTAAAGAATATATCAAGAAAACTTGGGAATGAAGGTCCTTTGTTATCTAAAGAGTTGTTTTTTTTTTTAAATGTCCAGGAAAGTGTTGTTTATTGAAGTGGATAGTCCAGTTGTTACTAATTATTTAATCTTAAGCAAGTTTCTTAATTCTTCTGTGCCTTGATTTATGTATAAAATGGGCAAATAATAGCCTCAACTCCACGAGACTGCAGTGAGAATTAAATGAGCAAGCATTTATAAAAGCTTGGGAAAATGTCAGAATTTTACTAGCATTTGTGTTGTTGGCATTACGAGAGGGTTTCACGGACCGCTGCCTTTACCAATCTGCTCAGTCTATCTAAACTCCCCTCTGCATACAGTATCTTTTTCAATAATGCAAAGCACTAACTACTTATACCAAAAATGGAGCTATGATGCTAAGCACACGCACACACACACACATACCCTGAACTTCAACTAATATTGAAATAATAGTGCTCCACAAATATGTCTTAAAAATGAATGCCTGTGTGACTGTGATTTTGATCACTTTGGTCCCTGATGCTCAGCAACCAGACCACCTCCTCCAAAACACCATTTTTCACACTTGGGTCACTCAGCAATGTTATGGACCTCTTTTTCATAGCTCCTGAGGCCCTTTGTTTCAACACTAATTTGTTATACATCCTTGGGTTCAAGTCTTTCATACTAGGGCAACTTTTTCTTATGTAAGTAAGATTTTATTTATATAAGAAATAATCTATAATTTACTTATATAAGAAATAAGACAATCAGTTATTTTTCTATCATTAGCAGAGAGCCTAATGCAAACTTCTCAATCTATGTTTATTCATTTAAATTGAAAAAACAGAAAAGAGGCAATCTGGTCATTAGTCTAAAAAGTAAAACTAAAGAATTTAGTTTCTTTTCTAGTAGATCTTGTAAGAAATTTCCTTCAGTCTTAATTAGGGAATATTAATGGCCAAGTGCAATATAATACATATTCTGAGATAAAAGAAAGATACATTATTCTTTAGCATAAACTGGGGATAAACTAATAATTTAAGAGTAAGGCTAACTAATGTGAAAAAATAAAACTGATACTTATTATTAATAATTTAAAAAATAAACAATATGGCAATTCTCATAAGCTTTTTCTAAAAAATGAATGTGAAATATTTAAAGAAACTCTGAAGAAAATTCAGAGGAAACATTGACTTCATACATAATATTAATGACCTAATGATGCTAAAAATAATTTAGCACTGTCTTCAAATAGGACAAGAACAAAGTCTTATACATCTTGGCCCTAATGATAAGAAATCACATAGGGCACATCACACTCTTCCCTTTGCCAGGTATATGGAGAATGCTAATTTTGTTGATGGTAATCATATTATGCTATGTTGATGAGTTCCAAACATGGTTTTAGATGTACTATAAAGTGTGTTAATTTATATTGTAAGAAAATTATGAAGCAGTCTTTTTCCTCAAAGAATTTTTTGTGTGTGGTTGGGAGACACAAAAGTAAAGAAAAAACTTCAAAAGACATGTTTCTATGAGCAGCAAAGAAAAAATACAGAGAAAAGAGAATAATAAATGTGAGAATAAATGGTTCAGAAGATCTTTGTAAGACAAGTGGTGATCCTTGAACAAACACTGAAATTTGGTTAAAGTTTTATTTATTATCAAAGTAATATATTTTACGTTGAAAAATGGGAAAGTATAAAATAAAATAACACTTGTAATCTAACACCATGACCTACAGTTACACACAATAAAAGTTTAGACTTTTTCCTATTACTTTCTATTTAGTTTTCCTTGTCATTGGGCTAACACCATACCTTATACTGTATTTTTTGATAGTACATAGAATAGGTACATTGAATACTTTAGTAAACTCTGAATTATTTTACAAACATAATTTTAGTAGAAACATTATATTAAATTATTTTCTATGAAACACTAGATTATCCTCCAAGCATTTTGAATATTCTAAAAAGTTATTACAAACACAAGTTTAATAAATAGTTGTCTTTATATAAACTTATTTTCTCAGTTAAATTGAGAATTTGGTATATAAATGACAAATGAAAGAATGTGATCTTCTTTCTTAAGATGAACAGAATTTTCATTGAATAATCAGCATTCAACACATGCCTGATGACAAGATAGGCATTTTAGGCCTCTCTGGAAGAAAGGTACACAGGCATACAATACTGACACATAATAAGGGGTTAAAATTTACAAGTACATTGATTTGCTAATCCATAAAGATAAGTCAGGTGAAGTGGGATGGTGAAAGAACTTGAGGAAGTAGGAAGGAACCAGATCATGGATATGTTTCTATGCCATGATCAATAGGTTACCTTTTATCTTGAAGGCAATGTAAATTCAATAAAAGTTTGATCAATGTAATTGATTTACTTGCTGAGGAAGAGTTTGTTTCCTTAAGTAAATTAAGACTAGTAATGAGATATCTAGCACGTGCCTAGCTGAAAGCATTCTTCCTTCAGGAAGTAGATCTTATCTTCCAGGCTGAAATTAAAGGAAGCCTTCTACTAACTCATTCAAGACTTCCAATTAGTGAATTAATTTTTAAAAATGATAGCCATAAATACATTTTACATACCACACAAACATTGAGCATTAAATTATTTTAAAATTTATACAAATGCTTCAGTTATGAACTTTTGGTTAGCGTCAAGGTCTTGTCTTTGACTAGCGATCCATTGATCAGACTTCTACCTCCTGCCCCTTTGCACAAAACACATCCATAATTCATAATATACGATCCCATTTTTATTTCTTGAAGATAATGCAAGATGTTTAAGATGTGCAAAGGATCTTAAATGCAGAATTCATCCTTGAAAATTTATATCAGCTTTGATGTTTTATGAATTTTTCAACTTTCAAAGTTACCTATTTCTAATTCAATAGCAAATTTTTCTTAGCAACTCATTATTAATTCTTTCTTTAAAAAATGCATTCCACTTAGATTTCATTGTACAAATAAATTTCATTTAAAACTTATATCCATTAGTTTACTTAATATTGAATGCTTTGAGTAGTCATATTGCTTAATGAAACTGCCTTAACCGGGTTGGTTTATTTATCGGCTTAATTAGGTTTAGAACCAATGCTTACTAGGGATTCAACATAGACAGAGTGAGCGCAAGGAAGTACAAGGGTCTTAGGGAGCAGAGTGGCTAGCTCGCTACAAATATCAGCCAGCTGCCCTACAGAGGGAACAGAGGGCACTCTGAATCAGGCAAACTTCCTAAGTGGAGTGTTGTCAAGGGAGTTAACTAACATAATTTCTGTTTTTTCCTAACATTCCAAAGACCTTTCTTTATCTGAAGCTCTCATCAGTATCTACCCAAATATGTAATTACTTAGGTACATGACTTTTCTCCCTCAAAAAATAATATTTCTGGTATTTCTTGGTGGAAGCTTTCATTAATTTTTTTATCTTATTGTGGGTAAAGGCAAAAAGGTTAAATCAATTCTACATGGACTTTAAAAAGTATAAATATTTTTCAAATTGTTAAAGACTTTATATGTACCTTGTTTTATTTTGTGGGATTTTTCCCACATGTATTTTAGTCATTTAAATTCATCTGTGCAATAAATGTTTATAAACTACAGATTTTTAGGGTTGGGTGACCTAATATGTATTTTTAATGTAATGGTCATAAAAACGATAATACAGAAAATGTTTTAGTTTGCTATTTCTTTGCACACTTCTGACTCCACATTATTTCTACTTCCTGCTATGACCCCTAAAAACTGCTTCTACCTGTCTGTTGGGAGTCTGGTCAACAGGAGGCACCATCTGATAATTGGAGGATGGAAGGAGACACTAACCATGAACGTCTGATCCTCACCACCACCCTACCTCAGCAGCAAAGTTTTAGCAGTAGGGTAGACCCCACGGGGCTCCAGAAAAAAAACATGTCCTCTCCCAGTCCCAACAGATTAAAGTTACTAGAAGCTTCCTTTGGAACTTCACGTCCTTATTCTCTTAACTCCACCCACACTTTTGTAAATAGAACCTCAACCAATTTTTCCAAAACCCCAGCCACACATCTGCTGTTTCTTACCAGGACTCAAGCTGATACAACCACCAGAGATCAATCTATAAATCCTTGCATTAAGTTTCTGTTATTCAACGAGGCTTAAAAGTTCTCAGCTTTTTTCCCTACTTGACTTATGTTATATTGAGGTCTAGCTGAGAGCCTGTGGGAAAAGCATGATGGGTATTTCATACAACTTGAAAAGTAATTTATAGTACTTATCAGAAATTTAGCATGATGCTACCCTTTGACCAAGGAATTTCACTCCTTAGGCTTTATCATTTACTAGCACTAACTTGAGTGTTTAAAGACCTGTCTCAGGGATCACAAACTGAAGGTCCTGTGGGAATCACGAGGAAAGCTAGGCAAGTACAACGTGAAGGAGGGGCAGGGTCCACGGCAGGAGGCAGCACAGGCATGAGTTTACCATCGCAGCAGCCTCTACGCCATCAGAGCTAGTGCTGCAATATTTAGAGTGTTCATCGATTTTTAGATGTTTTAAGAAAAGGCAAAAATCTGGTATTCATCTAAATACTCTTGTTTTACAAACAGTAACTCGATTTTTTTTTTTTTAAATTGAAAAGACAATTTAGGACTCAAGCGAGATGAATCTGCAGTCTTAATCTGGCCCTCAGTTTTTGAAGGCTGTGTAAGAATGTTACTCTTTGTATTGCCTGAAATAGCAAACATTTAGAGACAAACTAAATGTCAGTCATGAGATAGATTTTATATTACATAAAATCCCCTTCTAAGGGGCTAGATTATCGCAATGAAAATAACAAAGCTAATGCACATGTATAAACCCAAATGGATTTGTTATGTATAGTTGAGTTATTTTTTAAAACAATTTGGATAATAATATCAAGGCAATAATCTAATATTTTAAAGGGTTTGTATAGTGTAGTTGTGTGTGTGTGAATAACAATCTGATAAAACACACATAAGGCTGCTGACAATGGTTTAACCATGGTCAGTGTAAGTAGAGATGATGGGGTTATTTATATCTTTTTACTTCTTATTAATTTTTCAAAATAAGATTGTGATCTACATACAATTAAAATAAGAATAACATAGCTAAAAGTTTCTGAAACTATTGTTCACCAAATAGCTTTAGAGAGTTTTAGTCCATCATAACCTATTGCAAAAAGAAATAGTAAATAGTTAATAAATACTGGTTACTTGTAGCAGACACATTTCTAAGAGATATACATATATTAACTCACAACAGTCTTTATGAGGTAACTACTATTATTTTTCCCCATTTAGCTACTGAGAAAACTGAGGTACACAAGAGGTTAAGTGACTCACCTGAAGTCACACAGCTAATAAGTGGTGGATCTGGGAATCTAACTATTAGCTTAGCTCAAGAACCCATACACTTCATGCCAACAATACTTGCCTTAATGCTGTCTATGAAATACCAATAATTTAAGAATGGTTCCATGTAATATAAGTTAATGTTACTAAAGTTATTATTTACAGATTATATAAACTAAGTTATCACTCCAAAACTTCAATAATATTTAATTCAAGGTAAAATAGCACTTTTTATTTTAAAGCAAATAGTCCACAATGAGTTTTCCATTATTTCTTTCGTGTAAGTTTTTACCAAGGCATAGAACTTGTAGATTTACTTTTATTCAACCTAAACCAGCCAATAACTGTCTTTTAAATGTTCAGCCAAGGAAGAAAACTTCAGTTTTCAAGATGTCTTTTTGATATATTCCAAAGCCATGATTTAAAGACAAATCAAGGTCATTTTATCTTCTGTGGAGCAAAGAAAAGTTAAGTTGACCTTGTAAACTCAGAGAAGAATTTAAAAAAGCAAAATATCTAGAAGCCATGCCCTTATAATATCAGATGCTCCTTTTGTTAAATGGGGCCACAAGAGACAAACCTACAAAGAATCATGCATTGTTTGGCCATAGGGTTATTGCGTACAATAAGCAATATGTTAGAACATGCTAGAGGTATGTCAGAATTTTCTTTCACCGATTTCTACACTCTGTGCCACTTCATCCAGCTTTAGACAAGGCACAACTACTGTTGTGACAAGAGGAAAGATTATTACCTTTCAGACAATGGTATGTTTATGGCAAAAGAGATCCTGTGCTCTTATTAGCGTTACATCAGTATTTAAATTATACACATTTACCAAGGAATGAAATTTGGCATTCCTTCCTTCTCTTCTCAAGCACTCTTAATTCTTACCATAATTCACTTAATCAAACATATTGAGCATATTACCAGGGCATTTTCAGTTATCAAAACCAATTGCTCTTTGTTCTTGCCTTTGCTTTTGTTTCTATTTTGCTAACAAGGATAACTTGATATATTGCAGAGTTGCATTATCTGGGAAATTCCAAAAGTTGTAAAAATTGATTACTAAAATGCTTTATACATAAAAGAAAAAAATGTATAAAACTGTAATTTATCACCAAACGATCAATTCTGGTGAGGACGTGGCAAACAAGGGAGAAAAGGAAACCTTTTGAGCCAAATTCTGCCAAGTAATAAAAGAAATAAAATAGAGAAAGAAAGTTAAAACTAAGACAGGAATAACAATGTAAGAGGCTAATAAGCTTATTTATTTATTCTCCTTCTATTTTCTTCCCATTGATCAGCCCCTAAAACACAAGACCATTTCCCAGAGATAAGGGAATGGGGGCTAGAAGATAAATATGTACAATTATCACTTCTAAAATCAAAGCTTGACCTATACCAAGGATGAGCATTGAAGATTACCAGATTAGAGTGGAAGCAAAGGACCAGTTTAAGAAAGAAATAAGCAAAGATGAAGAAGAAGATGGCTACTTCTCTAGTGGAGACACATCACACTTGCAGACCAAGATAGAAGTTACAGATATGTAAGAGTGAAATACTCCAGGATATTCAATTCTGGGGTTCTATGTACCAGATTTAGCCCTTCAAATAGCCTTCATCCTAATGGTTTTCTCTACTTATCACTGTCTGAAAATCCAATAGAGCATTGGCAGCCCCAGAGGTTTCTTGAGGACCAAGATTATAATGAGTATTGATCTCTTCTCACTCCATACTAGAGATTCTTAATCTGTTGAAGGAGTGGTGGAATCATGTGCCCTCTTTAGATGTCTTAAATACCACAGACCCTTTCTCCCAGGGAAGTTCACACATAAGAGCATTTAGCTATCATTTCAAGGTGATCGTTCAATCATCCAAGATTCTCCCATTTTGAGAGCCACTGCCCTAATAAATGTGAAACAAAACAAAAATAAAAACAAAAAAACCCTCCCTTTATAGTTTTAACTATGACCTTAAGGCAGATGACTTCTAAATCCATGACTCCAACTTAGACCTCATTCTTAAAGTCCAGAATCATATTACCAGCTGCCTTTCAGACATTCCAACCAGGGTCTCGTGGAAGTTGGGTTCAAACTGAACTATTTAAGAATATGAACTTAACCTACCTGGGCTTGAAAACACTTGATATCTGTATAATCTAGAATACCTTTTATTACTCATTATAATGGTATGTATCTCATTAGGTTGTGATGAGGACTAAGTGTGTTTGTATATGCAAAACATCTGGTACAACATCTGGCAGAAAGTTAATGCCATATAAATGTTAGAGTATCATCACCTGCATCATTAGCATTACCACACAATATTATTATTAATGATACTATATCAATATTAATAATATTCAGTATTTATGAAATGGAGGTCTTCATATATTCCATAAAACTAGCTTCTAGTTCTTCATTTCCTACCTCGATTAATTGCAGCATTATGTATTTAGTTTTCTAAGTCAAAAACCTAGGAAACAGCTTTTCAATCCCCTCTTCTCACCTCAAACTCAGTTGTTTGTTCCCTATGAACACATTTTTTTTCTCTTATCAAGATCCCCTTCACCATATGTCCCATGAAATTATTTACACTTTACCAAAAATACATTTCTTTAAACTACTCTTTCTGCCTATAATCTTCTTCCCTACTAATCTTATTAGTAATTCCAACTTTCTAAAAATAAATGCTGGTTACATATCACTACCTTTAGAAAATACTTTCATAATGCTCACCCCAACAACTCAGGGAGAATTACTTTCTCTTCCTATGTTTTTTCTTGTGAATGCCTATAACATATGAACTACATCCAATACAATAATTATCATAATACATTGTCCCAGTTAGGCAGCTCTTCTAGCTGAGTCAACACTGGAGACTGTGTGGTTGAGCTCAGTGAACCTAGATCAATTATAGTGTCTAGCATGTACTGAGCATTTGCAAAGACATATTGAATACATGCAGATAAAGTCAAGGACACAATATCTGACTGACAGTAAATAAAATATAACTTTGCCATCATCCTCTCCACCCCTGAGTAGGAGAGTTATTTAAGAAAACTTGCTGATAATTTCTGGGAATGGAAAAATTAGCACATTATAGCTGATGCATTTCAAAGGAAAGCACTTGGATCCCAACAAATTGAGGTGACATTGTCTTTCTTCTATCAGTTATGTAGTTTTGTCATTTTGCTTATAATCACCAATTGCTTATAAGACATGAATCCCCAACAATGTACAAAGACTAGAGATTGTGATTATGGTCACCAAATTTCTTAATCTTCCTGTTCATCTCAAGGTATGGTTTTTCATAAATAGTTCTTACATTTCATAGAATTGTCTAATCACAAAACCCCACATTAGTCCATGTTTATAATAAAGTATCACTCTTATACAAACATTAATCTACAAATAATGTGCCTGAATATCTTTCACTTCCATCAATTTATAGGCAAAAAATGCAAAATATCTAAAAAGAAACATTGATAATATGTCTCTATCTTCCTGACATTTGACAAAATTAAGTTAGAGTTTGACCAAAGGGGAAACTATTTCTAAATTGAATCTATTTGTGATATACTGGTTTAAAATTCAAAACTACCAACATATTCTGTTTACTCCCTTGGCATCTGTTGCATCTGCCAACTGGTGGCCAAAAATTAGAGCAGACTTAACTAATTAGAACGGTGCCCATCTGGTAGCTGAACTTCTTGTTTATGCTTCCTTTACATTTTAAGTACAGAGATTTGAACCAGAACGTTTGTGGTTTACAGCAAAGGAGGCTCTCCCTGGCCTGCCTACTTGTGATTGTCCTGCTGAGCCAACCTTGGCGCAGATGGAAATGTTCTCTGTGTTTTATGGTCTCCCTCCATGTGTTCCCTTGGGATGAATCATCTTTGCCACAAGAGTTTCCATTGTCTCCCCAAACACTTTCTCATTCATTTTTATCGCTGTAGGCCTAGATTTGAGACTATGTGTACTCTACTGAGAAATAAATAGAATCCATGATCTGGTAAAGCCAATGCTATCCCTCCTAAGAATAAAACTTAAGGAAAGGATGAAAGGAAAACGTGGTGTAGTTTGTTTCTTCATGGTTTTTGTTTAATCAAGTGAGTATAGTTTCATAATAGAAAGCAAACTCCTGGCAGAAACATGCTGCGGTTATAATCTTGGGCTTTGGATAAGGGCTTCTGTTGAAATGTTGGCCCTGCCTGCTATTCTAGGTTCCTCAGCAACTTGACCTAATCTCACTCAACATCCATTTGCTCACATGCAAATTAACAATATTTTAATTGTTGTTTTATAGAATGATGAGAATTAGATAAGAAATTATGTGCAGAGTGATTACACTAGTAGGTGTAAAAAATTATACATAATTGGTATAAGGAAATTGGCAAAAGACATTATTATTGAGAATAGCGGCCTAATCTATTTTTTAAAGTGATAACTAAAAGTGTTTTTAAATGTAACACACCTTGTACCATTTGGCTGTTTTCAAGCTCAGTTGTTTTGTTGTATTTTTTAAGGTTACTCTTAGAAGCATTTTCATTTCCCTGAGCATGTTCCAGTCAATATTAGAAGAAGATTAGCAACATGCAGAGTGTCAATGGCAAGTAAGCATGAGATTAATATATTTTTGGGAGAAACCAAATAACTCTATTCACTTCACCATATTTTTGCCTGTTTTCTAATGTGAACTTTTTCCCCAAGAAGTGTCAGTAAACTAGGAAACAAATATACTTGGGCAGATCGGGGTGTTTGACAAAGGTGAACAAAAAATGTTCTCTACCTTGAAAGAGTTCACGGTACTTTTGGAGAGTTACATGTATAAATAAAATTTTTTTAAGAAAGGTTCTGTGTATATAATCCAAGTTTGTATTGTAGTGTCTGGGAACATTTTCTAGGGGAAGAGACTTCTGAGATGAATCTTAAGGGGTTCAAAGGAGCAAGTGGAGCTCCATGTGTGAACTCAGTCACAAAGTGGAGTTGATCTAATGCTTATATGGGAGTATAGAGGACCGAGATGGGAGAGGTTGTGGGGATCAGGTACAGATGTCCTTATGTAGGAGTTCGTCCTACTGAAGCAAGAGAGTAAGAAGCTAGCACAATTCCTGGGCAAGTGGAATGGGGAAACTGAGACAAGAAAATAACACAAGGCCAAATAGTTTGAGTCACTAACAGCTAGCTGGTGAATCGCAAATACTTATCTCCCCTAACCAAGGACACTTGAGAGTGAATGGTTCATACCTCTCCTCCCTAACCAAAGAATGCATAGCTTAAATCTTCTTGGTCTGGGAAATAGAAAACAGAGACCCAATTAATGCCATTTGTGCCAGCCAAACCTAAGGACAGGTGATACCAAGGGAACAAATAACAAAAATCCCATTAAAAGTCAGACAGACTCAAGATCAAAGTAAAACAGTATAACACAGCGGTCCCCAAACTTTTTGGCACCAGATCTGGTTTCATAAAAGACAATTTTTCCATGGACTGGGGATGGGGGGAGAAGTTTCAGGAGATTCAAGCACATGGTTCTTCTATGAGAATCTAATGCCACCGCTGATCTGACAGGAGGCAGAACTCAGGCAGTAATGGGAGAAATGGGGGGTGGCTATTAATACAGATGAAGCTTCGCTCACTCACCTGCCATTCACTTCCTGCTATGTGGCCTGGTTCCTAATAGGCCACAAACCAGTAACAGTCCATGGCCCAGGGGTTGGGGACCCCTGGTATAATGGACCAAAGAATATTCCCGAAACCCTTATGTCCTCATTTGTTGCATCAGCATATTAAAACATGCCCCTAGGAAACTAATGAATGTTCTGCTAAAACCTTCCCTTAAGATTCTTACCCAGAGAAACACAGATTAAAAAACTCTCAGAACAAAGATGCAGCAGCACTCACTCTAGAGCACGCCCATGCCCCTTCCCTGGCATGAAAATTTTGTTTCCTTCTAAATTCTAAGGGTCCCAAGGAGACTTGCAGCCGGGGAGCAGTGAACAGCAGCAGCTCAACCTGGACTTCCCCCCTGATCCCATCTCCAGGGCCCCCCTTTTTCTCTGACTTCCAGGTGAGGTAAGAGCAGCCCCGCCTTGGCTCTCTCTGGTTACTTCTTCCACCTGAGTCCTTCTTTTGTCTCACTGCCCCCAGCCTTAATAAACACACTCTCAAATTCACCTGGACTCATGCTGTGAGTTCTTTCCGACAGGAAGTGAAGAACCCACACACCACAGGGCGGCTGAAGCAGATCGACTTCCATCTGGAGCCTGTCTGATAAAGCTACAATTAATGAGAAGCTATTGAAGGACTTAAAGCAATGAAGTGGCAAAGACAGACTTTCATTTTATATAACTCTTTCCACAACATTGAGGACATATCTGAAGGAGCAGTCAAGATGAATTTGCTGCAATTCAGGCCTTAGCTAAGGAAAAACAACTTCAATGAGGCCAGTAATAATTTGAATAGAGTGGCTAAAATAGACCTCCTAAAGTGATGCAAGATATGGAGACCTCGCTGATTAATCAGATCTGGGGCATGTGCTGGGTGGTGAGGGAGAAGCGCCTGACTCTGTCTTTGTAGTTGAGTGACTTGGGAGATAGGGAGGCCACCCACTGAACTGGAGAACAGAGGAAGAGAAGCTTGGCTAAGTGGGAAGGTGAAATGGGAGCACCTATTGCACATGGGAACACAGGCAGGAGCAAGTTCTCGGCAAATTGGTTATAATTAAAATCATGTGAATGAATGATAACATAAATGAAAAAAACCAGATAATGTGTAGAATGAGAAAAGGAGTAGTCCAAGAATGGAGAAGCAGCAGTTGAAAGAAGAGCCAAAGGAGAACAGAATCATGGAAGTCAAAGACATAAAGCCCAGAGGAAGGACGATAGTGCAAATGCATAAAGGAGATCCCGTAACACAACATAAGAAATAAAATGTGTAGTGAATTTGCTTGGATTTTGGAGTCAGACACACTTGAGTTCATGTCCCTCTTCCAAAACTTACCATCTGTGTGACTTTGGCAAGTTATTTTAAGACTCTGAGGTTTCCTTTTTAAATTTGTAAAAATGATACTATATATCTCCCTCTGAGCCTTGTTGAGAGGACTAAATTGAACAATGTAATTAAAACACCTAGCACAATGCTGGAAAAATAGTAATCCCTTGAAAAGAGCACTTAATTTTGATTATTTTTCCCTAAAATGTTAGTACTGTAAAACGATCCCATGGTTTAAATTTCCTAGTCAACAAATTCACGATATGATCTCTTTACCAGATTATTTGAGCATGAGTACTATGTGTTCATTGTTCCACCAAACACCTGGTATATTCTTGAGCATATGTATTAATGAGTGAGGCATAATTAAAAAGGCAATTCATAGTCAATTTTTATCATTATAGGTCTAACGCTTATCCATCTAGCTCATATTTTTAAATATAATGGAAAATATTGAATTGCAATCATGCCTTGATGGAGGATTTTACCACCATATAGGCAACAAAATTTAGACATTTAGGATACTTTGGTTCTAAAGTGGAAACAATAGTCCAAAATCTTTACTCTTGTGCCCGTAAATCTGGACACAAATTACCTGTCACAGCTGCTCTCAGAGAGAAGACAAGCAGAAAGACATGAGACATAAAAGGATCAAAAAGAGAAGTCCTAGCGGGTAGCATAAGAATTCCCCTAAAATGATATTGAAGACTGAAAGTGCTGGCTGATTATATACATACACTTTCCGTCTCTCTAAATATTGCTGACTGTTCTCCAGTGTGGCTGTTCTAATTTATATTCTCATTCACATGGTTCCACATGCACCAAGATATCATTATCAGACACCATTCCTGTTTCTTGATCTATCATAGATTTAGTCTGTACTTCCTATTTACTAGTAAAGGAATTACTTCTTAGGTACAAATGTTGTAGTTTCCAAACTTGAACATAAACTATATATTTACTCTAGGTTTATGAATGATCTGGGCATATCTATAGGACTAAAAAGGGGGATCACTGGAAAAAGGGGGATTCGCTCTTTGAATCTGAATCCTGGAATCTCTTGGGAGACAGGGAATTCTCTTGCACACACCTAACACAAGACCATTTGGATACTATTTTCCTAAGGGGCAAAAGAGAGTCTGAATGTTGTTTAGGATAAAAACCAGTGCTGTGCACTGTTCACGTCTCTGGATCAGCCTCACAGACTCATGAATGAATCCTAGAGAGAGAAAACAACTATAGGAGTTTTTTTTTTTTTTAAGAAACTCTTTTGTTCTAGTCTCTAAGACACTGAAAGAACTTCAAAGCCACCATGCTTTGAGCTTTTGTAAGAGGATGCATTACAAGTGGCAGGCACGTGGTGTCTGCCCTTTCCCTCTGCTCTCCCACTGTGGCCCAGTCCAGGACTCTGACTTTGACTCCTGTGACCTGTGGGACCTTCTGCTACTGAGCACAGATTGCCAAACCATTCTTTGGCTCTGAACAATATTCTTCCTGCAAATCTTCTCTTTTGGGTGTTAGACTAGTTTGGCTTTTCCTCCAATTTCTCTCTTCTCCTTTTCCATTACTCCATCCTTAACGATGAAATGAACCACCCCTTCACACGTGTAAGATCAAATATAAAAATAGAAGGGAAGGGCCCTGGGCATCACGTTCCCTTGTGCGCTGCTGTAATTTTTAATTTGTGTACCCATGTAGGCAAAGCCTAACTATATTGCCTTCATTATAATGGTTGATTACAAGAGAATGAGTGTGTGAAAGAAAGGAAGAAAACAATCAAGAGAAAAACAGTAAAACTTAACATTTTGCTCCTGTTTGTAGTTATTTTTCACACTTTACATCTAAGCCCCACTCCCTCAAATGGACTTTCAGTTGAAGCACAGCTCTGTCATTTATGTCTTGAGGTCTGCACAGTGCATCAGAGGCCCTTATAGGTGTGTGTGAATAATAATATCACTTGGTGGATAGCTTCAAGAATTAACTTTGAGCCCTTTGGGTTTTGCATAAGAAAAACTGATTGCTGTTATGTAATGCAATATATTGAATTACTGTTCTTAGAAAGAAAAAATAGGAGGTGTGAAAATAACACAGTTTTTATTTACTTAGGAAAAAAATGAAAATATTCAATTAAAAACATTTCCAAATCACAACAATAGCTACTACTTTGACACATTATTATGACCAAGCACTAGTCTGTCTGTCTGTCTCTCTTTTTCTCTCTCAATCTCTCTCTCACACACACACACACATATCATATGGTCAGATTTCTTCTGTCTGAAAATGCAAAATAGGGTCTTTTAAGGTCTCTTTAGTGACTTTGAACTCTTACCTATTAAATTATCCAGGAGTTGATCTGGCTGGTGTGGCTTAGTGGATTGAGCACCAGCATGTGAACCAAGGGGTCACCAGTTCGATTCCCAGTCAGGGGACATGCCTGGGTTGCATGTTAAGTCCTTAGTTGAGGGCCCGCAAGAGGCAACCACACATTGATGTTTCTCTCCCTTTCTCTCTCCATTCCCTTCTCTAAATAAGTAAATAAATAAATAAAATATTTTTTTTTAAAAATAAATGAAACTCTGCCCTGGCTGGTGTGGCTCAGTGGACTGAGCGCTGGACTGCAAACCAAAGGGTCGCCAGTTCAATTCCCAGTCAGGGCACATGTCTGGGTTGTTGGCTGGGTCCCTGGTTGGGGATGCGAAGAGGCAACCACACATGATGCTTCTCTCCCACAATTTCTCTCTCCCTTCCCATCTCTCTAAAAATAAATAAATAAAATCTTTAAAAAATTCATCCAGGAATCGTCATAGTCATCTCCCTGGGTTCTCGTCCCAAATCTTCTACAGTTTGTTTTCACTCTTGGAGTTGGTTTAGTACTGCACCCAGCCCTGTACCCATTCCTGCCTCCTGCATGCTGGGGTGCAGGGGTTAGGATTTTGTAAACTACATTGCTCAGTTTCTCAGGCCCCCCTGCCAGCTGGCTGGCTGCCTTTCAGCCTGTCCTAATAGAAGGGCCTGGCAGGTTCACAATCGAGGAATGAAGAAGGAATGTTTCTCCCTCTGCTCTAGTTTCTTTTCTGCCTTGCCGCTTCAGTGTCCCTCCCCCACAATTTGGAAGTGGGCTGTTGGCCCTGGGCCTCTGGGCCCCAAGTCCCTTCTTGTTTCTCTAGGGCTACAAGCTATTTCCTGCCATTATTTACCTCGCGATCACCTCACTTCCTTTTTCTACTTCCTCAGCCCTTTCCACACTTGTATAATCAATTCCCTATATTAAATTCCCTCTGTTTGAAACACTTAAAAGTGTTCTCTGCTTTCTTGACTAGCCCTTGGCTAAGGCATGGGTCTATTAATCAGTCCTCCTGACCTTCGGTGGTTTGCTAGGAGCGTGGGAACTCAAACATCCCTCCATGTAAGAATCTTCAAGTTCTTGGTCCTACATGTATGTGTATTATACTTACACCCCCTCCCCCCACACACACATACTTGAATGAGTCCAGCAGGTCCTCAAATAATGTGTTCAATAGCATTTCATTATAATATCAATGAAATGCCATAGAAATTTAATTTCTATCTATATCAATTAGCCTGTGGTAAAAAGCTGGTTTGGTTATAGGCAATTTCATTGCAGTTCCAAGAACCTCTCCACAATGTTAAGTGAGACACTTTCTCAGAGAAGTGTCTCTTTGGATAATTCCTTTTATGTAAAAATGTAGATGTACATACACACAGATGTCTGTATGGATCATCGCACTAACAATTATCTTATGGTAGAGAACATTGATGGTTTTTATTCACAATTTTTATATTAAAAACCTCATTTATAAAGCTATTTTCATTTTGAAAAAACTTCAAAAATCTTAAGAGAACATAAATATGTTATTAAAAATTTACATTCATTAATTTGATTACATTATTTTGACATAATACACACTATAAATAAGAGGAAGTAAAATATCAAGTATAATGTAAAACAAGGTGACTACAATGGGCCTTTCTCATAATAGTTAATGATAAATGTTTAATAAATTAAATTTTTTTGTTTTTTAAACTAAATTTCATTATATTATTTGTCACCTTATGATTTTTTCTACTAAAGCAAACACTCTCATACATGTGACTAATTCTTCTATGAGATATCCTTGCATACATTAATCTGATACCAATTGGAGTGCACAGTTGAACAAAAGACTTCAAATCAAAACAAAATAGACCACCAAATGTAAGATTGATAATAACCTCTCTTGGGCACCTGTTTTTACTGTAACTGAACAGCAGGATACTGCATGACTCCAAACAATGTTTAAAAGGAATAGTAGAGCAATTGCCATAGAACAAGTTAAAGACTGAGGGACTCCATTTTGTTGGTTTTTGTTGCAAATTTAAGGATATTTAAATGTATTTTTTATAGTGTGTTAATAACAGTAATAAAAAAAGAAGAGATAACAACGTACAGTTATGTTATAACAAGCAGATGGTGGCTGGAGATGGGCTATTCTCCAACTGTTCCCCTTCTTTTCCAATTCATGATCAGTAAAAAGAATAAATATTTGCGTTCCCCCGTCTGCCATAATATCCCAAATATAACGTATAGAACCTCAGTGTCTTTCCAGATGAAAATTCCATAAATCATTATTTACCATTCTCAATTTAGCATTGCCAATCCTAACTGCAAGTGGTGATTTAGAAAGTTCAGGAGTATCTTTTAGAATTATAGGCAACATTTTGTTCACTGCCTCCACTAGAAAAGACTATCCAACAGTAATTTACAGGTATAACTTACTAACAAAGATACAGTTTTCTTTCCCTCAAAATTTCTTTGGTGATAACTTGTTTTCATCACCATCATAAGAGACTACAGCAATTATAATCAGTGTACGTATTTACAGTCTGGTTTATGATGCATTTTTTGGTGACAAATTGGTACCTATCTTTAAAATCCATTTGGGGTCATATTTACATTTAGGGACATACTTAGAGAAATATACAGTGTACATCAAATAGATTCACCCAATCATAGTGGATTTGTGATCTATGTTTAACAGTTGGTTTTATGCCATGCAAATTAATATCTGCTCTAATTACCTTCACCACACCTCAATTTATTACATTCCTGACAGCCTATTCTATTGGGTCATTGCAAGAAAAACTGCAGCATAAAAGAAAGTGACCTTTTCCATCCAAGATCATTATTTATGTACATTTACCTAAATTGTATATACCACTCTTTGCCATCAATGAGCTCCTAAAGTCCTCATGGCCCCTTCATTTTCGAATGCTACACTGTACATAGAGGCTGAGATAAATTCACATTGAAGTGTAATGGACTGCTACACACTCTAGCTATGGGATGATGTGTATTTAACTCAACAAAACACATTTATTCCCCTCTTCCGTGACTTCTCCTGCTGCCTCAGCTGACGCCCTAACAAGTTCTAATCAGGACTCCCACAAAAGCTTCTGAAACAATCTCACTTTCTCCATAGCCTGGTGCCCCTTGAATCCAACTCACCTGACATTAGTGACACCTTCTTTAAAAAAAAACTCTAACTGTTTTACTCCCTCTGTCTCAAAAGGTTTCCCACTCAGCACTTGATAAAACTAAACTTTACCTAATTTTCTGATCTTATTTCTTCCTATACCATTCTTATCTCTTACTCACCTGCTAGCAATTTTCAAACACTTCACAATGTTTTATGTTGCCATGTTTTGTTTAGGGTTTTGTTTGGTTTGTGTTTTGCCTTGTTTTCGTCTGACTGGAATAAATTCCACCATTGATCCACCTGGTGAAATTTGGTGGTCCTTTAAAACATCTCTAGTGTAAGCTCCTCTCGGAAGACTCTCTTGGCACCTTTTAGGAACTCATATCTGTGTCTATAAGTTTCTCATCCTAGACTTTAAGCTTCTTGAGGCCAAGGACAATATCTTAATATGTGTCTTCTTTGTCTCTGTAGTTCAAACAATTTAGAGGTCTAGTCACTTTACGTTGTGGGAAATGGGCAGGCATGATTCAAAAGACGTTGACGACTGCTGTGTGGAGCCTTGCCCTGGGCCTTAACCAGCTGGTTTTTGTCTTTCATGCTTGCCATGAATCCCACCTTCCAGGGGGTTTTAAAGATAGAATAGAAATGTCAAGTGCTTTTAAGGAAAAGGGAACCTGCTCTGTTTTCCTCTGAATAGCCCCAAATTCTTGTCAGTAGAATGTGAAAAACAGAACAATTAAGTAAGAGGAAATGTTTTTTAACTTGTGTAAAATACCTGGGCATTTCCACCCTGTATTGATCTGCATTTCCCTTTGTTATTACTCCCAACCATTTGGTGAAGGGCTGCATTTTTTCTTATGCATTTCCACATGTAGAAAGTAGGTAAAAACCCTGGCTAATAAAGAAACAGGGGCAATTTTCCTCAGAAAAAAACCCTTCCCTTCCTTCCTCAGATGGTGAGTGTCTGAGTAGTTTCTTCATCCATTTTGAGGGACCTAGAGTCTCTCACATTAGGTATTTGTGTTAGTTGAATAAGCTGAAATAACATGAATGCAATTATTAAATTTCAAACATCATTAAACCAATAGAGGAAACATTTTTTGATATAGAAGTTTCACACTTGGGGCAAAATATATATATAGACTGCTTAATTATGAGGCCTGTGTACAGAAAATATATATATCTTATATAGATACTGCAGACAACACTTTCTGGGGGTCCTTCCATCATGCATTTACTTTCCTCTTCCTTTATCAATGATGTTGTGTGCTTTAGATGGAAGTCGCGTGTGTTCACCTAATGAGGTAAGCCTTGCTTTCCTTCTTAAAAGAAAACTCTCACCCTCCAGCTACAGTGGTTGGTTCAGAAGTAGTCACATGACTTACCTCAGGCCAGTCAAAGCCAATGAAACTTGGTTTGGGAATTCTAGGTGAGCTATCAGAAAAGTGAAGTTTTTTGTTTCCACAGAGATATAAATGTTGAGAAAATAACCTGCTTTGGAATAGAGCCAACACGAAGAAATTTAGAGCCAGATATAGAGAGGATCTGGGTACTGGTAACACATACGGGCTTTGGCCCAAGCTGCTCTCGGGTTATTTATTATAAGCTAAGCATTTCCTTTTTATTTTATTTTTTAGAAAGGTTTCATTTTTATAGAAAAATTACACAGGAAGTACAGAGAGACTCCATATATACCGTTTCCTCCCATACACAGTTTCTCCTATTTTGAATATCATTCATTAGTGTGGTATATTAATAACAATGGATAAACTATTATTGATACATTGTTACTGACTAAAGTCCATAGGTTACCTTAGAGTTCACTCTTATGCTGTGTACTTGCATGGGCTTGGAGAAATGCATAATGGCATGTATCCACTAGTATAGTATCATGCAGAATAGTTCAGTGCCCTACAAATTCTGTGCGCTTTTTGTTCTTCATCCATCCCACCATCTCTCCCAAACTCTTGGCAATCACTGACAATTTTATTGTCTCCATAGTTTTGTCTTTGTCTAGAGTGTCAAAAAGTTAAGTCATACAAAATTCAGTCTTTTCAGACTGGATTCTTTCACTTTACAACATACGTTCAAGACCTGCCATGTCCTTTTAGGACTTAGTAATTCGTTTCTTTTATCACTGAAAAGAATATTCCATTGTTTGGACTTTCTGAAGTTTGTTTATTTATTTACCTACTGATGAACATCTTGGCTGTGTCCTCGTTTGGGCAGTTATAAATAAAGCCACTGTAAACATTCATGTACAGGTATAGAATAATTTTCAACTCAAGTTGGGTAGATACCTAGGAGTGCAACTGCTACTTTATATAAACAGCCTGTGTTTCGCCTTAAAAAACTGCCAAAAGTATCTTCCAAAGTGGCTATATCATTTGGCATTTCCTAGCAATCAGCCATGGCAGTTTGTTACTGTAAATTTTCACCAACATTTGTTTCACTTTTAAGTCAGCTTTATGTAAACTTTTAGTTGTCTGTTTCTCATGGAATAAGAACAAAAATGGAAAAAAACACATAGGCATGCCCATCATACGTAAAGCAGAATCCTAGTTTTTTCACTTATTAAATGTGTGATGTTGGACAAATTAGTTACTCTCTCTGAATCCCAGTTTTCTTTACTGGCATAGAAGATAGCGGGACTTGTTCTTCCCAAGGCACTCATGAATGCTGAGCACAAATGACCACTGAATGATCAATGTTTAGAAAGAAAGATGGGGGCAGGGAGAGCTGAGTGGAGGCGAGCAAAGGAGAAAGAAGTTGGGACAACTATAACAGCAATAACAATAAAGTATAATTAAAACAATGACAACAAGTCAAGAGTTAGATCATCCCAAGACATTAGAAAAATGTGAGGAGAAATAAAGGTGTATTGTTAAATCCTTTTTTCGTATGAACCCCAGATCACTTTAATTTCCTCTTGCGGGTTTCATTGCTAAGGGGCAAGTCTCAGAAACCTGTCTTCCAAAATGGCAGCTCTGAACTCTAGGACTTTCTGCTTATCCCACCTGATGCAGCCCAAGCATTTACTGCATTATTTAATTAAGCATAAAAATACCAGTCTGTTTTGTGTTCCTTTCCTTGATACTTGAATAGTGGTGTAGTCATTTTTCAGTAGAGAGAGCATGAAATGCGAGTAAGATAATGCTATATTGTTTTACAAAATGGATTTGCTCAGAGTGTATAAAGAAGGAAGGAAAGAAGGAAGGGAGGAAGGAAGGAAGGAGGGAGGGAGGGAAGGAGGAGGAGAAGGGAGGGAGAGAGGAGAAGAAGGGAGGGAGAGAGGAGAGGAAGAGGAAGGAAGGAAGGGATGGAAGGAGGAAGGAAAGAAAGAATGAAGAAAAGAAGGAAGGAGAGAAAGGGCAGGAGGGGGAGAGAGGAAGGAAAGAAAGAAGGAAGGAAAGAAGGAAGGAAGGAGAGGAAGGAAGAAAGGGAGGAGAGAGAGGGATGGAGGGAGGGACACATAGCAGGAGGAAGGCAAACAGGTGGGCTGGAAATAAGTCATTTCTTTGATCTTGAACCTTATTTTTTTTAAGTGGTTACAATTTTGTATATGCATTCTCTGTCGGTGAAAAAGAAATATTAGATATTAAAACATAAAGTGACCCAGAGAGAACATTTCTAAGAGAGCAAGAGCTCAGGATATGTCACCACCAGATAGAAACTTCTATCCTATTTAGTGTCCTAATGGTCATGAGTGAAGACAGAACAGTAAGAACCCAGCTCACAAAAGGGAAACTTAAAGATGCGCCCTTTAGTTTCTAGGGCCCTTCATGAATGGCCATGGTGATTCAGATGCATAAAGGAAACTTTCATCATAAGTGTTCATTACAGTATGCTAAGCTACACCCAAAAAGAAACCCAAAGTGCCAGATCAGTTACATATCGTAACTCATTTCATGCCCAAAGTTTGGCAAGAATCAATAAAAGAAAGGGAAGTGTTGGCGGCATGAACTGTAGAAGAAACTAAGCGAGGCAGAGACTTAAAGCTTCAGAAACCACAATTGGACAAGACTGTTAAGAGTCTGGCCTATTCAGCACAAAGCACAATAGCCAAGAAGAAAATAAATTGAGAATCGATAACCTCAAATTCTGAAATTGGCTGAGAAGTTTGAACGGTGATATTTATCTTTCCTTTTTAAAGCAATACACAACAGGGTCACAGAGTCCCATGGAAACCACAACCTAGGAAGTTTTATCTTCCCTGACAACCTCACAAATCTTATTTGCCTTGTGCCACAGACATTACCGTAGCTGTATGTGTGTCTTAATGTGAGAAACATGCCCCGGAAAAGGCTGGATCTAAAGGTTAAAGTCCGCTACAATTCTGTGTGTTCTTATTTCATTTATGTGTTCCAATATGCTTTTTCCAAACTGTGCTTGTTAGAAACAGAAGGAAACACAAATCAGTACCTTCGATCTCCCAAATCTGTTTATGTCTTCCTCTGGTTTTGCCTCCTAGTAGAATAAAAAACAACTAAATTCTCAAAAGATTAATGAATTCACATTGTCTAAAGCAGTTTACTTGAGACCAGCTGATCTTTCACTAAGAAAAGAAAACATGCCATAATTTAATCCTAAATCTCTGGATTTCATTATTGCCTCCTTTGTGTTCAGCATGTCTCTCAAAATTGTCAAAAACCCAGAAGTCTTTCTGATGGTCACAAATACCCATGTAGAAAGCATTTTCCTTCATCTGTGGAGAAATGGTATATTAATGTTATAATGGTGTCTGCAAATAAGAGACTCCAGGACTATCTTTGGGGGATTGGACAGGGTGTCAGGGAGACTCTCTGTAAATAGACCCTCAGTCCTCTCCAGCATGTGTAGAAGAAAGGATATTTAGGATATTTTTAAAGATTACTGTGCACACTAGAATTGGATAGAACAAATAAATGTAAGAAAAGCTTTCTCTAATGATACTATTTCTCAGAAATGCCTCAGAAGTGAGGCTTACTGGCGAGAAGCTTTTTGTTTCAATAAGGCAGGACAACGCAGTTATCTTAATCTGGATAGTGTATAGCTGTTAAATTGATTAACAATTCCAATCTAATTTTTCCTAGCTCTGTCTCCATGATTCTAGTTGTTTGCCATAGTGCTACTGGAGGTTTAAGATATATCCAAGAGAAAAAGCTTCAAAGCTGCTTCAGAGCCCCTTCCTTCATGGACACTGATCATTTCAGTGAGCATTCATTTTCACCTAAAGAGCCATCCACTTTGTGTGGAAACACAGACCAGAGAGACAGACAGAGATGGAGAAGACAAGTGTGAGAAGATTGTGTGGCTTAGTCTTCCAGACTAGTGAGTGTCTGAATCATCCAGAACAAATACTTAGATTCTAGGAGACCACAGAGAGGGAAGAGATATGAGAAAGCAGAAAGATTTATTGAACACCTAATAAATGTAATCTCAACATCTGCTTTTTCCCTTGATACTGAATTCCATCATCTTCTTCACATTAAAAAATGTCTTCCTTGTGCTTCTTCCTAATAGTTATTCCTTTATTTTTACTATATCTTATTATAGTGTTGTTGTCCATAATAATAGAGAATACAGTTCAGCACACTTCCTTGATTTCATATATAGTAGCACAGGTAAAGACCATAATCAAAATACCCTTTGTCCCTCCCTAAGCTCACAAACCAATCTTATTTAGTCATTCTTTTCATAATCATTTTCATTCTCTTAAGTATCTTGTAATTTTCCAGTTTCACACATCTTTTTAAATATAGAAAAATGAAGTTAAAAGATCACTTCACAGCTTTTTGTCTGTTGTATTCTTTCTCTACATTAAATGAGGTAGGCTTATTTCCACAATAGCGTCACATTCTGACTCATTCAGAGTTTACTCAATCAAGCCCCACGTCCTTTCCTTTTTATTCTTGGGCCTAGATAGTTCTTTTTCAAATTCTATTTAGAATGTTTAAATTTGTGTCCCTAAGTAACAAAGCAAACAAATTGTGGTTATAGCCAGAGGATGTAGGGAATTAAAGAAAACAGGGTTTAGAGAATAATCACATTGAGAATTGCACTAGTCTCCTCCAGCACCAAATCTCAAAAACAAGTTTCAATTTTTTTTTGAATTAGCTTTGATGAATTTGTCCATTTAAAAATTTTAACATCTCACTGAGAAAAGGTAAAATATTAAGGTGGTCAATAAATTACCACAGCTAATCTTAGTTCTTTATAGAAAGCTATGAAATATAGAAGAAATTATACTTTAAAGTAGCAAGGATTTGTAAGTATAAACAAATTTTAAAAGCTTGATTGATTAAAATTCATATCATGAATAAAATCTGGAAATACTATGAAAGTATAAATTTTATTATTTATTTATTATTTATTTATTTATTTATTTATTTATTTATTTATTTATT
This sequence comes from Furipterus horrens, assembly GCF_987537825.1. Taxonomy (NCBI): domain Eukaryota; kingdom Metazoa; phylum Chordata; class Mammalia; order Chiroptera; family Furipteridae; genus Furipterus; species Furipterus horrens. The sequence goes on along the minus strand of NW_028327177.1, from coordinate 16,609,445 downwards.
TAACAGGCTTAATTCACTTTATTTTCCTTGTACAAAATTATGTGGTGGTCACAGCTGGAGCCTGGGTCCTCTGCACAGAAACTCTGGTGTGGGTCTTGATAAGATGATCAGTGAATTCCTGATAGGGAGACTGGTGAACACAGTCTCTTTCCAGAGGTCTGGGGTGAGATAGCTGTAAGCCTTAGAGATTGCATCAAAGGTGACCTTGGCAAAGTGTCCAGGGTGGCAGTGCAGCCCCTGTCTGAGCTATAACAGTCATTGATACCAGCCATCATCAACAGCTTCTTGGACACAGGGACTGAGACAACACCAATGCCCCTCGGGGCAAGAAAGAGGCCCACCATCACAGAGCCACAGTGCCCAGTCACCTTGTAAGGGATGGTGTGGGGCTTTCCAACCTTGTTCCCCCAGTAGCCTCGCTGCACAAGGACAATAGAGAGCTTGGTCAGGATGATGGCCCCATGGATGGCAGTGGCTACTTCCTTTGAGCACTTAACACCCTGACCAACAGGTCCATTGTGGTCCCCAATGGTGACAAATGCCTTGAACCGGGTCCTCTGATCTGTACATATCTGCTTTTGGATGGGCATAATCTTCAAAACCTCATCCTTAAGGGATGCCCCCAAGAAAAAGTCAATGATCTCAGATTTCTTGATGAGCAGAGAAAAAAAATAGATCTCCTTCTGGAAGCTGATTTTCATATCCTTCACCAGGCTGCCCAGCTTGGTGACGGGGATCCATTCTTTGTCCTCGGCCTTGCCTCTGTGAGCTCTACAGTCTAGACCCCAACCCCGGCCGCAACCTCGGCTCCAGATGCCCCTGCCAAATTCTCCTTGGAAGCCACCGTGGCCTCCCATTCCAGAGCCCCCGGGGCCTCCAAGCCCTCCCGCAGCACTGGCGTCATCTGCCATTATTTAAATGCAAAAAAAGAAAAAAAAAATAGAGAAAAGAAAAAAGCAAGAAACAGAAAGCTAGCTCCTCTCAGCCTCTGAGTAGCTTTCAATGCTAACATTTGGGGATGTTTCTGTATCCAGGAATGGATTAAAAACACTCAGACTCAGATCAAAGCTAAATGAATATTCCCTTGGAAGCAAGTATGTGCCCCAATAAAATTCAGTATCTATGGGCTATGTAACAGTTTAGAACTACACCCAGTTTTTAAATAGAATCAAAAGTCATAATTATATTAACTACCAGAAATAGTCATTATTTTTACCTGTTAGGTTACTTCCAACTTGTATACTGAGATATCACTTGACTTATCCTATAAAATCTAAACATGTACCAGGTCTGTCTTGAAAAAGTCCAGCCATTGTTAATATAACAAGAACAGTTTGTGTGACATCGATATAACCTGTACCAGTCACTGGGGGTGGTAGACACCATTGAATGAGCATGTGTATATAGTGTGACCCTCACATTCAAAATGACTGAGTGGGTAGAGCAACAAATCTGCAGATTTTGCATTAAGCTTTAACATTCTTCCTCAGAAACTATTAGGATGATTCAGAAGGCCACAGCTAATGGCGACTGGTGATTGGCAGCTTCATCATGATAATGCACCCACTCATGCATCACATCTCATGCAGAGGTTTTTGGTGAAACATCAAATCACCCAGGTGACTTAGCCCTCAAAGCCTAAATTTGGCACCCTGTGACTTTTAGGTTTTTCCAAATCTAAATCACCTTTGAGAAGGAAGAGATTTCAGACCATCAATGAGATTCAGGAAAATATGACAGGCAGTTAGTTGATGGCAATTGGGAGAATTCTGTGAGGTCTCAAAGTGTCTACTTTGAAGGGGACTGAGACACCATTGTCCTATGTACAATGTTTATCGTATCTTGTATCTTCTTCAATAAACATCTCTACTTTTCTTAGCACATGACTGTATGTTTTCTGGACAGACCTTGTACACTTTTTCTAGATTGGAATTTATTGGGACCTAACTCAGCAAACTGCAAGAATTCAAACTTTACTTTTCCTTCAACACCACCATTCATTTGGTCTCACATAAGCTCAAAATAACAAATACTTTTGATACAAACTCTTCCTTCATTTCATATGGTCAGCTGTCAACAAGTCAGAGTTGAACTTGAGTTATTATTCAATACTTCCTCTTTTCTCCAATGACCAAGATATGCTTCACCTTCCTAACCTCAATAGTCTACTGATTATTTCAATAATTCTCAAATGTTCTTTGACATTAGTTCATCTTTTTGCTGTTAGAGTGCTAATTTTTAATTATTTCTTTTATAGTTTTAGTTTCTTGTGCAAAATCTTTCTGATTCCTATATTATTTAGGACATTGTTATAAACTACTGAACACTTGGTTGTGTAAGAAAACTTTGTCACATGACTACACACAGACACTCGGGAGACTAAGAAATATAGTCTCCCTCCTGGCAGCCACGAACAAGCTAAAATCAGGTTAACACCTGTTCATCACTACAAAGACACAAACAGATCCCAGTAATAATTAGCAATTTCTGTATAGCCACACAGAGACTCTGCAATTGTTTTTGTTTTATTTTTAAATGACTCTGGTAATAACATTTTTAGGTTGAAAGAATTATAATGTGATTAGTCCAGCAACCTTATTTTTTTAAAACTACGCTCTGCTGAAGCTTAATAGTCTGCCAAGTTGCCCCTAGGCTGCCTCTGGGCAAAAAAGTGGTTGAGCAACAAGAATTCTGCCCCTCAATTCTTCTTCAACAAGAATAGTATTATATATATATATACACACATATATGTATATACTGTACTGTATAGCACATAGGTCAATCATAGAAATTTTCTCATCCTGGGATAAATATTCTTTTTGACTAGCCCATCTCTATTACTTGAAAAATTATTTTTTGAGGTCAAATTGTATTGAAAGCAGAAGACTGAATCTCTCTTCAGATATCACTGTACAAGAAAGAAGAAAACTGAAAAAAAGAAATCTGGCATGTATTCAAGAAAATGTTTTCAGAATGTGAGAAGATGATTTTTTTTATTTAGAATGTAGAGAAGAATGTGAATTATAGATAGGTACACTCAAATAATAGGCAAGAGAAACTTTGGTCTGAACTTAGATCCCAATATTTTCACCTTCCTGACAAGTATTTACGGCTTCCTACAAGTCATACAGTGCTGGAGGGGACAAGAAATGGTATTCCTTGAATTCCCCAAGGCTTCTTCACACCTATCTATTTAAAATTTTCCCCTTGCCTGCTATATGTTTCTTGGTATTTAGGATCTTAGAGCATTTTCAGTAGATAAAAGCTGACCTCTGACATCTACCACACAGTTATAATTTCAATTCGAAGAGAGCACCCACTCGATCACTTTGACAGTAATCTTTGCCAAAGCTTTAATACATAGGGTGAAGTCTCCCAAGGCTAGAGCTCTTTCTTGTCAGAGAGACATCAAGAGGATGGAAAATGCTTTGAAAGAAGGTTTTTATTGTTCTTTTTAAAATTTTTACATGTTAAAGCTTTATATTTGCCAACTGCTTTTTCCAGGTTCAGCCAGCAACGTCTAAAGGATCGAAAATGTATGCCGTTATGAGATTTTGCTACAATGGAATTTATTAAAGGACTTCATGTGGTTTACACCCTCAGAGATAGCCAAAAGGCTTTGGCACTCATATTCTCAACCTGGCTCCCGTAATCTTTGTATTCTTCCACTTCCTCTTTAAGAATTTAGGTAAAGAATCCATTTTGTTATAATATTTTTACTCACTACTTTCTTTCTAATTAGATTCCTTTCATGATTATTCAGACTTTATATTTTCAAAATTTATATTATTTCTAATTTTATTTCCTTTTGATTTTATCAGAGCACCCACTGAAATCTAGATACATGAAGAAAAAGATATAAACAAACCATCAATTTTTTCTAGCCATATAAACCCTGTCTGAGGCATTTCTTCTGCCCAAACCCTGGATCTATTTTTCTATTCTAGCCTTTATTTTATTTTTCTATTAATTCTCATTTGGGGCTTTCATAACTATTTATTATACCACACCATAAGTTTCCCCATTACTCATTCCTTAACCCTCATCCCCAAATCTGTATCTGAGCACTCTTTTTAATGAAAAACAAAAATCTGGGTGAATGTGTGTTATGTAGTGTGACTGATCTAGGACATATACTGAATGTATTTGGCCCCTTTCAGAGAAAAATATTTTATTTTAGTAAACTGTCTATGTCTGTTAATGTTTCTACTCTCACCCAAAAAAAGGGTTGGTAAAATGATAGCTCCCTAAGGCCTTGAGTCTTGAGAATCAAAGGTGGAAGGGTGATAGTTTCAAAAAAACTCTTCAGTAACCCCACATTCTCCTTTTTAAAAACCCAGCCCTTAACCCTCTCACATGGTTTGATGGCGTAACTTCAAAACCATTTAATAAATACCCAAATAGTATTTCAAAGAGTGGCTAAATTTTTTTTTCTTTTTAAATTAAGGCAAATACATTGTGTCAAGTAAAACTGAAGCATCTGCTTTTGTGGTAAATAAAAGTTGTTAGGGAAATTAAAATAACAATCACCAAGTTTACCACATGAAACTATTTGAAAAATTCTGGATATTTTGTTTAAGATGCTAACACTACATTTATTGTCCAAACTGGGATACTTTTAAGAGTAAAAAAAGAGCATTAGTAATAATTATGTTGAATAACAGATACAAGGTGAGACTATGTCCTGAGAAATTGAGATATAGGATCATCCTAAAAAAACAGATACACTTTGTACACTTTCAAACAAATATAGTCCAAAATTCCATAACTATTTAAATAAAAATTTTAAAAGATACTCAGATACCATAAACAAAGTAGAAAGAAAAAAATGAAGATAAATTACAAGACTACTTTATATAAGAAGCATCAAAAAGTGGACGGAACTACCATTATAATAAAAAAACACAGTGTGCTAGAACAGAAAAGACAAAGGGACTACTAGAATAAAAGAAGATTTCGCTTTCAATTCAAAATAAAATTGAGTTATAAAAGGGATGTATGTTTTAAAAAATTCAAGTCTAAGTCAACATGATTAAATTAAAAATAAAGTCATGAGTTGACCATCTAAGAGTAGTTTTAGCTATCTGATAATTTAGTCATTAGCAATGATAAGAACTTCTATGGCATAAACTCCAGGTACCGTATTAACTATTGCATATCTGGTTAACAGTTTGCACACTTCCAGGATATGAGCATACACAATACTTAACAATAAGCTTAAGAAATGTTTCATATTAACTAAAAGAGAGATGAAAGTACATAAAGGGGTAAAAGGTTTTTTATAAATATTTATATCCTAAAGCATTTATTCAATGCCTGTTTCACATGAAAATATGCTAGAATTTGTCCTAAGAACGTGATCAGAATCTAGTCCATGTTCACAAACGTTTCTTTCTTCTGTAAAAGACAGTCCTATAAAATTTGTAAGTATCATAGAACTTGAAACTAGAAGGAAAATCATAATTGATTTTAAAGCTAAAAATATAATAAATCTATCATTAAGAAAACATTCAACTTATTCAAATATGTTTGGATCATTAATAATAACAAACCATTTTTTAATCTAACATACTATTCATAATATTTGCTCTATTTAGAGAGGCTTGTAAAACAAAAGGACAATATTCATTTTATTATCATTGGAATAAAAATCAAATAGTTAAAGGATACTGTTACAAGTATTTCTACTATCATACCTCCATGTTCATTTACATGATCTCCTCTGTGTTTAGCAAACTGTAAACAAATATTTCATTCTGTAATAGTAAGTAAATTCAAATTTAGAACAAGAATAAGTATAAATTTGTTTAGGTTCCCCATATCTTCCAACTCAATTTTTAAAACTAAAAAGCTAAAGTGTCCTTTATTTTTTTATTGTAGATGTTCTTTCAGCAAACACTGATTTCATAATTTCCTACATAAAATCAAAGAAATTTTTTTCATACAGATTTGAACAGAGTTTCTTATTTTTCATTGATATAAGAAAACAAAATGTGTTCTATTTCTCTAGCATATCAATATCAATAAGTGAAGTTATTACTTCCTTCACCAGAAAAAATTAAGGCAAACCAACACTAACAGAAAGCAGGATAGTGCTATGGAGTTGGACGTTTTTTCCTAAAGATAGTATGCTTACCAAAGTCTGAATGCAGATATTTTTCATCTGAAACCCTATGTACTGAGATCAAATGGGTTTTCATGCTAATAAACTTGCTAATATTTTTTTGGTTTTAGTTAGCTTTAGGGTCTTGGGAAATTTTTTTTTTTTTTTTTCATTTTGTTTTGCTTGGTTTCAACTTTAAAATGTATCTTTACTTTGTATTTCCACAGTACTGGGACTCCTGGGAATGAGAAACAGCCTCTCTTCCCCAGTTTTTGGCCAGTTTAAAACTTCCCTGGGTCCCCATACCACCAAAAGCACTGTGGTTAGAGCAGGCATAATTTGGTGGGACCATTAATTCATTTGAGGCTATAATTTTTATTCCAGTAACTAACACTTCATTAAGTTTCATTATGAAAGGAAATATTCACAGAGAATTTAACCAATGAATGGAAAATTACTGTTTCCAATGAGTTTGATTCACACTAAATGTAAAGCTTATTAATATGGTTGGTCTACGTGTTGAATTTTTTTAATTTTTTAATCATAAGAGAATAAAGACAGGGCATATTCATAAGCTTTTAAGTTTATCAGAGAAGAGCAAAATTGACATTAAAAAATACTAAATTACAAGTTAAAAATGTGTCAGCTTCTACTTCATTGAAATTGAATGAAAACATATGCTCTGTTTTCTTTAAAATATATAAATTATATCCTGGACTTTATGCTTTCATTTAAGCACAGAAATTCAGTTTTGTTTTATTTCATTCATTCATTCACTTGACACTACTTACTGAACATCCACTTTGTTCAAAGCATTGAACTGAAACACTAAGGTAAACAAAACCAATAGTTTCCTCAAAAATCAACTTTACAGGCAGTGATACAGAAATTACATAACCAAGGTCAAGATTATTTTATTATAATCATGTTAAGTAGCAAGAAGTTGAAGTCCAGGGCGCTAAGAATGCTTCTCTGAAAAAAGTAGTCATTTAAAATTATACCTGAAAATGAGCATGAGCTGATATGGCTTAGGTGAAGGTAGGAAAGAAAATTAGTTTAATAAGAACAGATAACCGAAGGGGGAAAATAGCATGATTCTTTTGAGGAGCTGAAAAGAAAATCAAAACAGCTACTGAAACTGGAACACAAAGAACTAAGTAGAAAAAGTGCTGACTCTGAAATCACGTGGCTTGGATTCACATTCCGGGGGACTTGCAGTACAACAATAACAGTATTGGTTCCATAGTTGTTACAAGACTTAAAGAGTTTACACACTTACAAGCTTATGAGAGTGCCAAGCACAGATGAAAAGCTCCAGAAATGTTAGCTCTTTCTATTATTAAGCTTGACATAATCTCAACAAGAGCCTAAAATATATGTTATTTACTGTCCTGTTCTTTTTCTGCACTATGAGATCTGTCCAGAAGGTATCCAGCCATATAATATGAAAAACAGAGACATTTACTGAAGAAGATATAAGATACAAGAAACAATGTACACAGGATGACATCTCAATTCCCTTCAAAGTAGGCACCTTGGGACCTCACATAGTTCTCCCAATTGCTATCAGCTGCCCTGTTGTATTTTCCTGAATCTCATTGATGGTCTGAAATCTTCCCTTTCAAAGGTGATTTTAGTTTTGGAAAAAGCCAGAAATCACAGAGTGCCGAATCTGGGCAGTATGGAGGCTGAGTCACCGGGGTGATTTGTTGTTTTGCCAAAATCTCTGCACAAGACATGATGCATGAGTGGGCACATTATCGTGATGAAGCTGCCACTCACCAGTTGCCCATAGCTGTGGCCTTCTGAATCATCCTAGTAGTTTCCGTGGAGGAATGTTCAAGCTTAATGCAAAATTTGATGCAGATTCATTGCTCTACTCAGTCAGTGACTTTAAATGCAACAGCCACAGTACACATGCTCACTCAACGGCATCCCCACTGACTAATACAGTGAAGTCATCATTGTTCATGCAAGCACATTCCATTCTACTCTTCTTGGCTGCCAGGTTACATAAATGTAGCACAAACTGTTCTCATATTGACAATGGCTGAACTTTTTCTGAACAGACCTCAAACATTCTTGATTATACAGTAGGATGAGAACAAAAATTATTTGTACATGCACAGTACATATGGAAAAAATTTAAACAAATGGACATCGTGGTTGGAGCACCAGCATATATTTTCAAAAGGCCCTTTACAAATATCGCACAAACTACAGTCCCAGGAAATTCAGCTTTTGTTGTTGTTCTTGTAGTGATCATTGTATTATTTTTGAGTTTAGTTTTGCTTTAGCATTGCTAAGTCTAACACTTTGTTTTCTGTATTCACCAAGTCTAGAACTGTTTCATTATTATGACCAAACTTTTATAATAATGGTTCTTTTACAAAGTTTAAAATGCAGTCATATGGTGCAAAAGTAGGGTCCATTAATACATAAAAATACTATATAAATATACATATGTGTCTTTGAACCAAACCGTAAGCTTTAAACTTTAAATGATTTTAAGAATTTTTGTTTTATCTTTTCTTCCTTCTTTCCTTCCTTCTTATTTAATGTCTAACTATTTTTACCCATTCCTTACTATGTGGCTCAGAGAAGGAAAACTCTGACTCCAAAAAACCTCCGCTGCCTTGCGGCATACCTCTTCAGGGGAAAGGCTAAGGGAGTAAACCCCGAGAGAAAATCCGGAACCGGAGTCCCTAAGGCGGTTTGACGTTGTAGTCAACACCGGCAACTCCTGCGGCGCACCTGAAGCCAAGCTGTATTGACTCCGTCTTTCCCTTGGATCCTTCAGCTGCGAAGAGAGGGGGGGTCTGCTGCATGGGCAACAGCAGACCCTCCATATCACCCTGCCCAGGCTCTGTAGCTTCAGCTTCATTGGAGAGGACACTCCAGCGTCATCGCAAGATGTCGATTCAACATGGGAGGAGACAGATACCGTGTCACTCCCGAGTCGGACTGCACAACCATTCTCGGCAGTGCAGATAGACTCTTAAGAAGCTACACCATCGTCTCTCGAGACGGACGGCTGCCGACGACTATGTGGCTAACATAAACTATATTCTCCTTGGTTTTTTTTTTGTTGTTGTTGTTGTTTGTTTTTCTTTGTTTGTTTGTTTTTGAGTCTCGGCCATTCAGATTTATTTAGATTCTTTTTTTTGTATTTTTGGTCAATTATTTTCTTTCCTGATTGTCTTTGAAGACTGTAATATTTAGGGCCTCCCAATTGTAAAAGGATTCACAAGGCCAGTTATTTTAAATTTATTTGTTATCAATGCAGGAGATGATTACAGCCTTGTTCTCTGACTTGAGGTCATAAAGTTCTCACATATAAATGAAGAATTTACTACAGACACCAGTAAACTCACTGACAGTGATGTTCTTAGCCGAAGTGCCTATCTGCCATTCTTAGTGCAACAGAAATTCAGGCTCAGGATGAATCCCTCTATGTTCTGCTGGAAAGATTCCCAGCTTTACTGATGTTCACTCAGGAAGAGATTCAGGATTTCTCTACATTTATCTGAAAATGAAACTACTCAGGGGAGTAACTACAATCCATTTATAGTCTGGCTCTGCATGATCATCCATCCTGAAATTTGCCTACAATCATCAAAGACTAAAAGTATTCAGTACTGAAGCCCAAACAAATACTTCCTTTATTTGGTTTCTAAATTCTGTATTAGGTCTCCAAGACCCATTTGGTTCCTCAGTTATCTTAATTTTAAAATATGTGATGCTTTTTACATTACAGACACTATCATGAATTCCCTCATTCCTAATTGTTTTCAGTTCTACATTTTTTCTCATTATAAAATTAATAATAAGATTATGAAAAATTAAGGAAGCAGAATAACACATATCCATCATCACCCACTTCTTTAAGAAGATTCCTTGTAATTATTTCAGCATATTTCCTCTCTAAATTTCTAAAACTAAGTTAATTTCTAAAACTAAATTAACTCATGCAGTTAAACTCCAGAAACAGTATTTCTCTTTTAAAAGTGAAATCTGTAAAGAGTCTATATCCATTAGTCCTCCCCCTAACCTTTGTAGTATTTTAAAATATGAAGAGAAACATATGTTTTACAGACATCACCATTTCCAGGACAATATAGCTTTCCAGTTTAAAAAAGTACAATGAGGCACTTACACATTAAAATCATAACCATCTTTAGACAATAGGAGAGAAAGATGCCTTAAGCTGAACAAGGATACAAACTGGTATTCTTTCTGAATTTTTGCATTTAGAAGGAAAAACACATAAAAAGAAGGCACTAAGATTTCTTGGACTTTTTTACTTTGCCAAGAAAATTTACCATCCCAGTTGAATGATATTTCATAATCTTGGGGGTTTCAAAGTTAAATTCCATACCAAGTAAATTGTGGTTGAATGTGTATCTATCCATTTAGGGCTGTTTGCAAACACATATGATTATCTAAAGTGCATTAACTGTGACTATTCAATGAAGAAGTAGCATTTCTGTATGTCACATATGGAGATATGCTAACATTCAGATAAAGTCTAATGCTATTGTCTGACTTCTAAAATGCATTAGAGATACTACCACAAGGGGTCATATCTATAAAAAGCACATTTAAATAAACAGAATGAAAAAAAATTACTTTGGAGTCATTTAGTAATTTTTGCATTCCATTGAGGTTTGTTTATTCATAGGAAGGACATAACTTTATAGAAACAAAGTCAAGACATTCTCTTTTACATACTTTTCTGTTTTTAATCCTAGGTTGACCAGAGGAAGAGATAACTATTGAAGATATTGTTTTCATTTTTTGAGGCCTTGACAATTATTGCTCTACAATCTTCAATATGTTTAGAACATCACCCAATTTACATATAAGACTTTTCCCTTTGTTCCATGAGAAAAACTAGGGAAAGAATTAATAGAATCTATAGGTTTTCTAGAAATACTGGACTGTCAAATACTGTATTCAGTTTCTAAAATCACAAAGTACAAACAAGAGGTAGGTATGGGAGAGATTTGCCACTAGTAGATAAAGAAGAAAATCCATGGAAATAAGTCACACCTTGCTTATCTTCTCCTATGGGATGGACATTTTGATCACTATTGTTTGATTTCTTTATCACTGCTTCTTATATTTCTTCATTTTTTCATCATGTGAAACAATAACCTTTATCTTGTTATTGTGTAGACAAGCAGTCTACACATTAAGGTGTGTGGTAGGGAAAACATTCATTAAGGTATGGGAGAAAATAGTAAAACTTATTTATATTAATTTTTATCAAAGAAAAGAAAAAAGTCTTAGTAATATTTAGTATGTGAATTGACTTTTTCATGAGTATATAATATATAAATAAATATATATTTATTAAGAATATATACACTATAATTTTACTATGGAGGAACAAAAATCAATAGTTTGAAACCCTTTGTCTCTACCAATAACAATACTGTTACATTAGAAAATCTTCTTGGAAAGCAAGCAAAAACTCTCTCTGCGTAACCCTTGCTTGTCTTCTTCCAAAGTGGAGAGAAGCATGTTTCTAGCAGACCTCTAATAATATAAGACCTGCTTACATAAGGGGACTTCTTTCTGAGAGAGTATTTTATGCTTGAGTCAGGAGTTTTATGGCTTTGTTTTTGCAAAGGTTATTATGATACTCTCCCAGAAGACCCACCACCACCCCAGATTTGAGTGTTTTAGTCTCTTCCACACTGAATACAGCTGACTGGTGTAACCCACAGAATATTGGATAAATTACAGTATGCAACTTCTAAAGTGAGGTTGTAAAGGACACTGTGACTTTTCCTTGGCCCTCTTGGGTCACTTACTCTGGGAAAGCCAGTTGCCATGTCATGGATATACTCAAGCAGCCTTAAGATGAGAAATGACACCTTTCTAGAACATTCAACAAGGAAGCAAAGCTTCTTGACAATACCCAGCAAGGAATTGAGTGCTCCAAGCAACAGCTACAAGAAACAGACACCTCCTATCAATAGTTATATGAGTGAGACATCTTGGAAGCAAATCTACCATCATCAGTCAGGTCTTCAGTTGATTTTGGACCCAAACAACATCATGAATACAACCTCAGGAAAAACCATGAACCAGAAGGATTTAGCTCAGCTACATTCAAACTATTGAAACACAGAAACTCTTAGCTAATAAATGTTGATTGTTTTCAGCTTCAGTTTGGAGGTATTTTGTTACCCAGCAATACATAATTAATATATTTTTGTTCAATCATCCTCATTTTAACACAGATTTTAAATATATACATCAAAGTACTGGACAACCCATATTAAAATAATGATAAAGATGCATCATCTCCTCTACTTTTGATATTGTAATGTCCATAAAAAGCAGAAAAGGAAAATTGATGAGGAAGTTTAAAGAAGATGACTCGATATAGCTAAAATCTCAGAAGAATAGAAGTCAAATTATCAAAGCGAAATGTCTGTTCACTTTTCCAAAAATTTTCAAATATTCTAGCCAATTAAATTCTAATTCCAAGGTACCATTGAGCCTAACACTCTGGTCTATTTGTCAGTGAGAATAATAGAATTTAGTTTCTATTTCTCCGAGCTGCACATACATTGGGTTTTTTTTCCACATGTTTATTTTATTTTTGAACTTTGAAGAAAAACTTGATTACATAATCTCATATTCCTACAGCACTCAATTATATTTTGTTAAATCTATATAAATCTCATATTATCTAATAAAATACCCCGAGTCATTTTCCAAACATGTTTTTAATTCTCTCTCGGCAAAACAAATGATTCTTAAAGTAATAATGATGGGTCTTTTGCTGTTCCTCAAAGTGATTAAAAATATGTTCTGTATACAGGAAGGAATTGATCAATAAATGTGGTTAACTAATGGAAAAAAATAAACAGTAATCTTTGGTAAGGAATTGCATTATTATCTAATATACTTCAATAAAGTAAATTAGCATAGATGAAATTATTCTGTGGGCCTAATAATGAACACATTAGCATAATAATGCACCATAAACCTCCTGGTCATGTCCATATTGGCATGATACTACAGCATCAGTATTAATCTTCACCAGATTTAGCTTTTATAATTCAAGTTTATAGCTATAATTATAGTCATTTGCCTTTTTAATATGAAGAAATTCAAAAATATCAGTTTGATTTTATTTAGTACCATTAAAAATATTGAACATCTAGAACCAGCGGGATCGAGATGTCTTACTTACATCTGATGTCCAGAGTTCTGCAGGAGGCCCATGGGTGTCCACATGCAACTCATGGCTTCACGTGCTCATTTATCTTGCAGATGATTAGACCAGAGGTTTCCCAGTGAGTTCCATCCATTAGCTGGCTTGACGCCTATAATGTGGTGAGAAAAGATTGATTGGGCCAATCCATTCTTGTTTTACAATCCTGAATTTGTCAGTCAAAGGGGTCATGTGTACTAAGTCATGGTTGGGCCATATGCAAATTCATGAGAAATACAGAAAGGAAGCTGATGAAGAGAGGAAAGGATACAGCAATCTCACATAGAAAAGGAGAGAGCAACGAGAGTCCTTGAGACTCTTGGGGGTAAAATCCATCTTACTGCTTGACTTAATTATTTCTGGTTTATTTCACTTGAAATTTACTATATGTTAATACTGTTCCTCTGAATCTTTATAATAACTCTCACTCCCTTTTAACCTGAACATCTCTGAGTGGGTTTTCTTTCCTTGTTTCAAAAGAAAGCTTTGGTTGTAACATTCTTTTAGATTAAACATAGAATAAACAGGAATATTATTACATCAGTAAGGTAGCAGCAATGAAGATGAAGGCAGAGCTACTTCAGAAGAATAAAAATGATATAAACCTTAACCTACTCCTCTTGCTTAAAGAAACTTTCTCATGGTAACTGCATTTACCATTATAATTCAACTACAATATATAGAGAGATGATTCCCAAATCTAATCTTTAACCCAGATCCCTCACTGAGAAATTCAAATTGTCTCCTAGACCTATCTGCCTAGATTTCTAATGGCATTTATATTCAACAAGTTAAAATTAGAGGTCATTGTCCCCCCTTAATTAAGTCTGGTCTAGTATTGTTTTTGAGTAACCTCATCACCTTATCCAAACTGAAACTTAAATTCACTCTTGACATCATTTACACTCTCAAGTCAGTCTTCTCCCTGACCTCACATGCCTCTCTCTGCTAAGACCTCCAGTTGACCTCTTTAACATTTCTCAAATAGGTATCCTCTGCTTTATTCATAGCATTCCTGCTCTAGGTCATCATCTCTCCTCTGACGAAGAGAAACCAGAGGTAAATACACTCACTTGCCTGCCTTTTAGTACATAAGATTAGAAACCAAAGTGTCAGTCATCGAAACTGCCCTTCCCCTTTATTAGAAATAAGAACTGGAGGTAGTATAAATGTCATTTTCTCCTTATTGCTGTTTCCAGACTATTTTTTCTCTTTTCTCTCCAAAATCACCCATTGCTTCTGCCATGATGAATCTCATGACATTATCTACATTGCCTAGTAATCCTCATTTTGCTATCAATTCACTCCTAAGCCTTTTCCTTGATTTCTCAGTGGCTTAATTGTTTGGCCCGTTTGACTTAGCCCAGCTTCTGACTTATTTCTTATGGATTTAAACGTTCACATACAAGATCTTCCCAACACCCTGGCATAAATTAACACTGACCTCTTTTCCCCCAATGATGTTTTCCTCATCTATGCCTCAAGCTTACATTACTAAAACAGGCATAGCCTTCATCTTCTCAATTGTAAACATCCCATTACCTCATCATTATCTCCTGTATTTCCCATTCACTCCCTTTAGTGCACCAATTCCATTACCAACACCAGGACCCTCCACTGATCCTAATAATATTTTATGCCTCTCATTCTTCAACTTATTTTCTCTATACCCAGTTTATATTATACTATATGTCATTAGAAGCACCTCTCAACATATACTCTAAATTCTCTGGCCTCTCTTTCTATCATCTCACTGGCCTTGAAAGATTCTAAGCCTGGATGAAATAAAGTCCTTCATATATGTTGTGATATTCCCATGTAACCCTGGCTGGTTTAGCTCAGTGGATTGAGCGTCGGCCTGCGAGCTAAGTGTCGCTGGTTCGATCTTCCAGTCAGGGTACATCAGAGAAGGAAAACTCTGACTTCAAAAAACCTCCGCTGCCTTGCGGCATACCTCTTCAGGGGAAAGGCTAAGGGAGTAAACCCCGACAGAAAATCCGGAGCCGGAGTCCCTAAGGCGGTTTGACGTTGTAGTCAACACCGGCAACTCCTGCGGCGCACCTGAAGCCAAGCTGTATTGACTCCGTCTTTCCCTTGGATCCTTCAGCTGCGAAGAGAGGGGGGGTCTGCTGCATGGGCAACAGCAGACCCTCCATATCACCCTGCCCAGGCTCTGTAGCTTCAGCGTCATCGCAAGATGTCGATTCAACACGGGAGGAGACAGATAACCACGTCACTCCCGAGTCGGACTGCACAGCCATTCTCGGCGGTGCAGATAGACTCTTAAGAAGCTACACCATCGTCTCTCGAGACGGACGGCTGCCGCCGCCGCCGATTCCCATGTAACTAAATGTGGTAGGAGAAAAGCACAAGCTCATTACAACACATTGCCACATGGAAATTTATCTTCCTGAATTCATCTATTCTCTTACTTTTCTAGATAATGATTTTATACTTTCTTCTCTTTCTTCAAACTGTCAACACTTTCTCCCCTCCTATTGAGAGAACAGAAATGATCAGAAGAGAGGTCCATTTGCATATTTCCTAACCTGCCTAAATCTGAACCAATATACTTTGCCCTTATTTCTTCTACATTAAACAAAATATCAGTACACTATTGGAGGCCAATCTTCCCACTTATGCATTGGAGACTAGCCTCCCTTCTCTACTAAAGAATATCCTTCTAGCAATATTCTCCCTCAACTTGATTCTTCTCTATTGGGTAATTCCTTCAGACCATAAGAACGCCGTAACATTCCCTCATCTTACAAAACCCTGTCCTTTAGGCACACGTCACTTTACAGCTATGCTGCTGCCCATGTTCTTATACTGCCAAACTTCCCTAAAGAGTAACTTGTTATCCCAACCTCCAATTTCTCTTCCAATTTTCTCCTCAACCTACTCAGTCCAGCTTTCGTAACTACAAATCCACCTTTTCAATGTCATCAATGACCTACACACTGCCAAGTCCATGAATTCCCAATTCTTCTCTTGCATGAACTATCTTCAGTATTTATACTGTTCTCTTCTTGAAATCAGTTCTTTCCTTATTTGGGGGCCTCCTAATTGTCTTTGTTCTCCTTCTATCTCCTCTGACCTCTTTGCTAATTGTCATTTGTCCTATTTTCTAATACCCTCTTTCATTGCCAATGTCCAAACATCTGAGTTCCCTAGACCATTTGAAACCGACATCCCAAGGGTAGGTAATATGCTCTCTTTAAAAAAAAAAAAAAAAAAGCCCCCTGATGAGCTTGACCTCTGTGTTCAGTAACTTATTACAAGTTCACTTACACAAACTAGAGAAAAAGCCAGAAAGAATAGTACTGACACAAGGAAACTTTCCAGCACTTGAATAGTTTTATGTTCAAAAGGGCTGATGACACAGCAGGAATTAAGCCTTTATCCCTAAAGCTAGGTCTGGTTAATATTTCATGGGACCACCTCTCTTTAGAAGGAACCAAATTAATTCAGTGGTTACACTGAGATCTGAGAGCACACAGCTTCCTCTCGTACACAGTTTACAGAGGCCCAGCTTCCTGTGAAAGCTGCTGGAGCTCTGTCAACACAAGGGAGTCGCCCAGTGGAAGATCCTGTAATGCCGTGCTGGTGGCAAACAAAACTGGAGAACAGACTTGGTAGAAGAGTCCCGGGAAAACTAATACAACCAAAGCACACTCCAGAATCCTGTCAATCATTGCATTTATTTATTTATTTGTTTATCTATTTATTTATTCATTTCCAGCAGATCCCCTTTCCCAATGGAGTTCTATTTGGAAATCCAACATACAAAATAGAAAAAAAAGTGGATCTAATCTGACTGGAATAGGATGTAGAATGCAGAGCTCTGTTTAACCCTTTTTGGTGCCTCACTTTCCATAGTATATCCTACGTTTTTGCTCAGCTCCAGGGTTTTGCCAAACACCGTTTGAGAAAGAATAGATATAAGTCATTTCTGTGAAGCTTTCAATTTGCTTAATTTTTTTAGATTTAGAATAAAGATCACTAAGTATTTTTATATAAATAAAATCTGTCGGCAGCCGTCTGTCTCGAGAGACGATGGTGTAGCTTCTTAAGAGTCTATCTGCACTGCCGAGAATGGCTGTGCAGTCCAACTCGGGAGTGACACGGTATCTGTCTCCTCCCGTGTTGAATCGACATCTTGTGATGACGCTGGAGTGTCCTCTCCAGTGAAGCTGAAGCTACAGAGCCTGGGCAGGGTGATATGGAGGGTCTGCTGTTGCCCATGCAGCAGACCCCCCCTCTCTTCGCAGCTGAAGGGTCCAAGGGAAAGACGGAGTCAATACAGCTTGGCTTCAGGTGCGCCGCAGGAGTTGCCGGTGTTGACTACAACGTCAAACCGCCTTAGGGACTCCGGCTCCGGATTTTCTGTCGGGGTTTACTCCCTTAGCCTTTCCCCTGAAGAGGTATGCCGCAAGGCAGCGGAGGTTTTTTGGAGTCAGAGTTTTCCTTCTCTGATGTGCCCTGACTGGAAGATCGAACCAGCGACACTTAGCTTGCAGGCCGGCGCTCAATCCACTGAGCCAAACCAGCCAGGGCTATAAATAAAATAGAATCTAGATATTGTTAAACAAAAATTATTTAAGCAAAGACATCATTTCTGGTTACCAATCTTGTTAGATAGCCAATCCAGGAAAGCTGTGGAATACAATGCACAGAAAAATTAATCAGCCATTTAAATTTGTTTAAGAAAGAGTTAATAGCGTCTATGATCTACCAGACATGAATAGGTCCTGGGAATATAGAAACAGCATATATAGTCCAGAGGTCAAAAGCTTTGTGTACATAGTTGGGTCACATTTATTTAATACTACTCTATAAATCTCAACATTCTGGGACACATCAGCTTGGGTGGCGGGAGCCCACTATGCTTTCAGGGGCTCCTCTCCAAATAAGTATTTTAGGAAGTTCCTTGGGATACTTCTATGTGTCAACCAAGCATATCTGGTCATCTCTTCCTGCCAGTAGGATGGGAACTCACAAACGCTGTTCAAGGCTCCAGGTCAGAAATATGACAACCCTATGAAAATGCTGCCCTATTTGCTTAATCTCTCCCCTACCTCCCCGTTTAACTCAAGCACAGCCCTTCATGTTGCTGCAGAAAGGAGAAACCTTTGTTGGAGTAGCCAAAACAACTGAGAAAATGTGGTCTTCGTGCCCTACCACCCTGCAAAGCCACGCTGTAGCATAGGGGTGTGCCTTTCCTCACAGGCCTTGCGCACAGCTGTCTAATGATAAAGGCAATGACGCACTCAGTGGATGAGAGGTACGAAGTGGCCAGCTTTTGTTTTGAACTCAGACTGGCAAGCCGCAGCAGTGCAGCCTAGCCCACCAAGAGTCTGGCTGCTGCTATGTGGAATGATCACTCACCCTTACCCTTTGCCCTTGGCCTGGCTTAGGCTCCATCCATCCGCATCTGTGCTAAGCCCTTCAGAAGACGTTTTGTACGGGAAGGTAGAAGAGAAAGTGGAGGCAAGAGAAGGGAAATGGACAATGAATCTCAAGGGAGGAAAGACTAAAGAAAGAAAACTGTTTAGGAGATTTTACAGTAATTAAACTGAGAAACCAAATACCTCAATTCAGAGGTAGAAGGACCTGGAAGAGGCTAAAATTTGAGTGAAATCTTGAGAGATAACACCATCCAACTGAGAGAAGTGTAGTTCATAAGTCAAAACTTATGTGATTATATTTATTACTGTATGTAGTCAAGATGATCTTTAAAAAGCCAAAAAGATTTTTTTTTCTTCAGAGCAATTATTCACACAGTTATGAATCCAGGGAGAACTCTCTTTCTAGAAAATGATTATGATCCCTGAAAACAATGCTTTTGTGGTTATAAAACCAACTGTTGGGTTCCCCAGAGCCTGGTTACTCAAAGTGTGGTCTGTGGACTAGCAGCATCTAGGAACTTTCCAGAAATGCTAAATCTCAAGCCCCACCCTATACCTTCTTAATCTAATTGGGTAATTCTTTTGCACACGATAGTTTGCAAAACACTGCCAAAGAGGACTAGAAAGGCCTACTTACTTTAAAACACAAGTGGCCCCTATAGAAACATACAGCAAATGTCAGAAACAGAAAGCTTGGGTTGGTGTAACCCACAGGGAAACCCAGCTCAGAAAAAAACAGTCACATCTGTTAAACGTAGCATATAAACATCTTCTTAACCAGATACATTTGCATCATATTTAGCACTAAACAACAATTTAATAAAATAAAATTTAGCAAAAGTTTAAATGCAAAATGTGAGTGATTGATGTGTCGTGAGATAAACGGAGAAGTGTAGGGTACCATTAACTTGGACAAAGTGATTTTTTTTTTTAATGAGTGGTCATTGTAGCCACAACAGTACATAAGACAACATTACTACTAAGCAGAAATACAATTCTGAAATGAAAATTGGATAAGGAAAAAAAAGGACCAGGACAAGAACCAGAATTTTGCCTCTGATCATGCACCAGTGGGTTTCTCATTTCTAATGAAAATAGGTCTTGATTTACAATCAGCATTTATATAATAAATGGTGTAATTAGGTACAGATAGATGTAAATAAACTGCTAAGTAAATCGTGAATCATTTTCCTTCTGGTGTTCCTTTGTTTTTTTCTTTCCAAAGGAAGAATCCAATTTATCTGTAAAATTTGGCCAAATCTTGTATTTATTGCTCTTAAAGCAGTGTTATTTAACCCACAGTCCCTAGATAGATCACCTGCAGAATTGTATGAGAGCACTCAGTAAAAATCAGTCTCCTAGATTCAGCTCCAGACAATGATTCATAATCTCTGAGGACAAAGCCTAATAATAGATATACTTAATAAAATACATAGATGATCTTCATTCATTCATTCAAATATCGTACTATGTCTATCATTGGTGCAATGAGCAAGATAAATACTTTATCTTTCTGATATAGAAAACAAAAGATAGCCATTCCTACTAAAGTGATCGGAAGTTCCTCCCTTGGGAGATAACTTGGACCACTGGGACCAATGTCATTAGTGCCATCTAGTCAATTTTTAATCATAGGTGCTGCCTTTGTGGAGCCTCAGAAGCTAGGATGATGTGTTCAGTGATACAGGAGTTAGTTTTAGACATTGTCAGAATTAGAAGTCATCACCAGAACTATCTGGAACTGGAAAGGAAGAAATAGCAAAGCTAGAAGGCATCAAAACTGGTGAACCATTGAGCACATGAGGTACCCTATTAGGATCCTTAGATTTATTCCAGGGGAAAAAATAGAACTAAAGGATCTATAGAGCAAGTAGAGAAAAAACAGGGGGAATATGATTAGTAACTTTTATATCACACCATTCTTTCCACCTTTTCCTTTCCATTTTGCCTCTCTACCCCTCTCTGCACCCTGTATATCCTCAGAAACATAAGATTAAGTTCATTTATAGAAACTTTGAAAATAGCTTCTTAAGGATCTTATAATTTGAGGGTAAGAGTGGATTTTCAGAACACCCTATCTAAATACCTGGGTATTAAGTTTGTAGACTATATAAACATTTTAGTCATAGAATATGAGCCTTTTCTTGTTAATGAAAGGGGAAAAACCATAGGGAAGAAATGATACTCATGACTAGCACATTAGAAATTTTCAGTACCTTTTTCAGGGTAGGCAGATGCTACTCACAGAGTTATACAAAGTCCTAGGACTACTTGGAAAAGTATCAAAATATCTATCCTAGCCTTCCAAATCAATTCATACTTAAAAAGTTAAGTCATATTTAATTTTTTAATATAAGAAGTGCATTTTTCTTTTAATTGTATGTCTTCCTATAAAAGTATTCAGTCAATGATTTCTTGAGTGGCATCATATACTCAGAATTGGAACACAGAAAAATTACGTAGGTCACAATGCCTAGTCCCAAAAGCTACAAATTTCATAAAACAAGAGAATGTGAATTCTTCTATACAGAGAGTGAATAACAGAAGCAAAACTACATAACCAGTTATATCTCTTTGGTACTATAATGGGAGTAAGTTTGAGTCAGGATGGATAGCGAATATAGTTATAGAGGTGGATAGAATTTGTCAGAAAGGACCAACTGAGAAAAGAAGGAAGAAAGAACTCAGTAATGTTTTTAATGGTTATGAAGCAGGATCAAGATGCTAATAATGTCATTCTAAGGGGAACAGATGCGTGCAAAAGAAGAAGCATAGCATTATCATGAAGTGCGTGAGAAAGCAACAAACGGAAATTCTGGGTAGCTGGCTCAAGCAGTGTTTGAAATGAGGTACAAAAGAAAAATGAAAGGATTTAAGTCTGCAGAGAGTATGATTGGGTACTAATCTTTTATGTGGTTGTGAAGAGATTTACAAAATAATCCAAAAATGTGTCAGAAAGATTATTCCTCTCATGCTGACACACAACTAAAATTATATTGTGATATTGTACTGAATAAAATATAATTCTATTCAGCAATTTGGAAAGAAAACTATAGAAGAACTGATATTCTTTAATAAAATGTAAATAAAACACATTATAAATGCATGTTGGGCTTCAAAAAATAATATAAAAGAGACAACACAGTAAAGATGTACATTTTAATGACCTATTGAGCCAGGAATTAAATATAATAAATTCTGCCATTATAAAACACATGACTGAGAAGTGAATAACTAAAACTTGAGAATTAGATTTTTTTTATTACTTACCTTGAAAAAATGCACTTATACAAGAGTTACATCGTGAACATGACAATAAAACTACATATCTGAAACTATTTAATCTCTAGAATTGCAGATATATATATATATGTATACACACACACACACACACACACACACACATATATATATCTTTCACATCTGATAGATACTAACATTCTCATATATAATTTTAAAATACCTAGAAAATTGAAATTCTTAACTACATTGCTACCAAAATTGCATGAGTTAGCAAAATTCAATCAAATACAGAAAAGCATGATTTTATTTTTACTAAACTTTAGACTTGGGACAAAGGTTAACTGTTTCCAAGAACCCCCACCCCTCTTTTTTTTTTTTTTTTTTTTTTTTTTTTGTAGCATTCTAGGATCATTTAGGGCAGACAAATAATAAAGATGCTATAATTAAGTGGATTCCGAACACTCTTATGGGGGACAGTTTATACAGAACAGAGAGCAGCGTAGGTGCACTATCCACATAAGAGGTAAGAAACATCTGATACTCTTTTTGTGGCTCAGGCTACAACTTCAGATTGATAATCTGGAACTAGTATCTACATGTAGAGACACTGCTTCATCCATAACATGATAGCCCCCGTTACAGTCTCCCTCACTGGAGTGCTGTCATTGACACATCATTAAGAGTAAGGATTTAAGCAATTGAACACAAGCTACTCCTTGAAAGCTCTAACAGAACAAGAATTTCTTGTTTTTTGTTAACTACTCAGTACATAGAAGGGCAAGTGGCATACAGCTGGTGCTCAATAAATATTTAAATACATAAGGCATGGAAACAAAAAAGAATTCCCATCCAGGTCTCAATCTAAAACGTTAAGCCTAACAGAGGCACTATGCATTCTCGGTGAATTTACATCTTCTAATTACTGTATTTATATTCTCTGTGGTAGTCATTTCAGAGAAAAAAAAATTCCCGTTCCTTGACACCTTCCTTCCATTTATTCTAAATGCGTGACTTTTGTGTAGGCATCTCTGCAGTGAAATAGCAGTAAAGATTATTGGCCATCAGCTTCTCCCATATTGTTTTTTAATCCCTGGAGTTCCTTTCAACTTCTCCACTAACATCTTGAATATTACCATCTACCTAAGGTCACTAGGGATGTACTAAGTCCCACTTTCCTCTCCATCAGTTGGAGCTAATTCCTCCCCAGGTGATTCCAGTACACCCAACTGCTGGCCAACTGAATCAGAATCTCTGGAGAAGACCCAAGCATTTCATTTTTTAAGTACCTCCCTGCCCTCGCCCCCATGATAAGGTCATGCATCCAAGGCTGAGAACTGCTCGTTCATTTGACTAGTGTTTCTCAAACTTTAGTGGGCACAGGTTCCCCAGAAATCTTGTTAAACAGTTAATGCTGACCCGGTCGTTCTGAGTTAGGGGTCTGAGATTCTGCGTTTCAAACCAGCTCCCAGGGAATGCTGTGGACCATATTTATTTATAGCACCATTTAATCTTCTTAAGGGAAGAGAAATCCCTTTTTCCTCCCCATTACTGTGGTCCACAGGGGTAGTAACTGGTTTAGCCATTTTTTTTTTAACCTTATATTTTCCCCAGGCCCCCTTTGCTTGTTTTGTCTCCATAGACCCTGAGGATCCTTTTCTCATGGAAGCTGGCTCTTGAAAAAATTACACTTGCCTGAGGGAAGGAGAAGGAAAATAGTTAAACTCTCCCCGAAAATGAGAGAAAATATTTTATCTGTAGCAAATGCATAGAATAAAATCAAGACAGTTCAGTTTTCATGTTAAGGCTATCTAAAAAGCACCTAGCCAGACATAGTTGTTCATTTGAAAGTCCTAGCCTACATCTTATAAGATACAGTCAAGGATTATGAGGAAAAAACAAAAGAAAACAAAAGTTCCTCACAGATACAGACAACTGCATGATGATTACCAGAGCGGGGGTGAGGGGAGTAAGGGCAGGTAGAAGAGGGTAAAGGGAGAGGGGGATAAATGGTAACAGAAGGAAACTTGACTTTGGGAGGTGAACACACAACACAATATACAGATGATATATTATAAAATTGTACACTTGAAACATATCATTTTATTACCCAATGTCACCACAATTAATTCAGTAAAAAGATTTTTAAAAGATACAGTCATGGAAACATTTGTCACTGGAGAGAGACAAACAGAGAGAGAGAGAGAGAGAGAGAGAGAGAGAGAGAGAGAGAGAGAGAGAGCACTTATAAGAGTGAATAATAAATTTTTTAAAGAAAAATATACTCTATTCTGGTAAAGCATCCTTTGATCTCTCTATCACTCTCCTGCCACAATCATCTTTAACTATCTTCATGATAGTACTACTAACTCTGGGTAAAAATATCTAAAGAAGCTTTTAAAAGTAGTAAAGGCCAAACCCCACCCAGAACAATTGATCAGGAGTCTGAGTATCTGTGATTTTTAATTCTCCACTCGTGCACAGGGAGTGGGTGATGAGTCACTGATGAAGATGAAAGGTCATGCCAGGGTTTGGGCCCCTACCTTTTGAAGCCTCCAAGCAGAATTGATAATAAAAACTGAAGATTAAAGAAAGTTCAAAAGATTTTGAAGTGTATTGGATAAAATACAACAATCACATTTTTAAAAAATTTTTAAAAACCTAGTAAACAAAGAATGAAAGGGAATATTTTTTACCAAAAACCTGTAGCAAACATCATGTTAAATGATGAAACTTTTAAAATGTACCCTTTAAAATACAGTGCAATTTAAAAATGACCATACTGTTGCTATTGTTTAACATTGTACTGAAGATCTTAGCTAAAGGGCAAAGCAAGGAAAAAGGTAAAATAATTAGAATATATAAAAAACTCATTACATGCAGACAATATAATTATCATGGCAAATATTTACAGAACATTTTAGAACTAATAAGAAACTTTCAAAGGTTTTCTTAACATAAGGGCAATTTTTTTTTTCAAAACTCAATAGCATTCCTCTTCAACAGCAGTAACACTAATTACAAAATTTTGCAAATATTTGGAAAATTACCATTGATAGAACATTAATAAATTGTAGTACTATATAACTCAACACTATAAGCAATAAATTCTTGTTATATGTGTCAACATGAAGAACTCACAAAAATAAAATTTAGGGAAGTTTCATAAAATATTCCAAGTGGTACATTTAGTAATGTTTATAAACAAATAAATTAATATTGTATATACTTATATTTTATTAATACCCATATAATAAAAGTATATAAAGATGAATGAAAACTACATTGAATGGGAACAGCATTCAGGATAACCGTTGCCTCAGGAAAGAGAGGGGGATAAAATTGGAAAGAAGTAAGAAAGGAAATTTTAACAAGTGTTTGTAGTATTTTATTTTACTTTTTAAAAATCCAAGGCAAACAGGAAATCAAATGTTGCCTTTATCATGAATATTTGTGCTGTTATTCGCTGAGCTGTTTGATATGCAGGAGACATGTTAAAATGAAAATTATTTTTAAAATAGTGGTGAGAGACCTGTGAGGAGAACCATGGTCAGAGAAAATCATACAACATGAGGAAGGTGTTTTCAGCAAGAATGTACACTATTGTAGTCCTTTCAGCCTGCTATAAGAAAATGCCAGAGGCTTATCAACAGCAGAAATGTATTCCTCAAAGTTTTGGAGCCTGGGAAGTCCAAGATCAAGCCACTAACACATAGGACTTCCTAACTAGAACTTAACATGGTGAAAGAAAGGAGGGATCTCTAGGGCCTCCTTTATGAGGACATTGGCTCCACCCTCAAGACCTAATCACCTTCAAAGGCCCCACCTCTAGTGCCAGCACCTTGGGGTTAGGATTTCAACATAGGAATTGGAATGGGGGAAGGGTTGGAACCACACAAATATTCAGTCCATACTGTCAATAGGGCCATCTTATTGGGTGGTTGGAAGCTCAGTGCCTCACTAATATACATGTAAGCAGAATGAATAACACTTTGGAAACTAGTATCAGATGTCTGTGAGTTTGAATTTCTTTTTTTGATAACTCATTTGCTGTGTGGACGTGGTCAATCTTAACTCCATATTTTCATCTGTAAAGGTTAGTACTGTACTAATAGTTCTTACTCAGGGGATTATTTTGAAGATTAAATGAGATGTGAATAATTTATTGTAAGTATTGGTGACCTGGTCATTTCCTTTACCTCTCTCAGGCCTGAGTTGATTTAGTGAAATAATGTTCCAAGAACAATAAACCCAATCCAATTGGGATCCATTTGTGCTTCCAAAGAATTTACAGTATCATCAGGGAAAGCACGGTGCGGGGAGCCAGAAAAATGGGCTTCATGTCCAGGCTCGTCCACCTCAGTTACTTAAATCTCTCTGTTATTTTTTTTATTTTTTTATTTTTCCCCAGGACTAAAACAATGGAGATAATAAAATGCTTTTCACACATTTGTCCTAAGTACTAAACGGATAAAGTATGCAAGGATGACGATATCTCCCGTAAACCATAAAATCTCCCTTTTCTTCTGGTAAGATTATTCCAAAGGTGCAAAACTACTCAGGTCTAGGCAAAAGTGTCGTGTAAGGAAGCAACAAAATAAAACCCTTCCTTCCTTTCTCAGAGAAGCTCTTGAATTTTTGGCTCATTACCTTTGAGAATCTTCATCAATCTTCTGCAACACGATCCCTTGAGGCTTCCTTCTCATATCTTATCTAGTTCAACAAACTAGTTATGTTATCTTTTCCGGTTTTAATCGGGAGGTTTCCAAGCATATTTGCCTAAATTTCCATGGCTCATTTGCAAGGCAGAACATTGTGGTTACATAAGGCTTGGCTGCAGACCGCGCTGGGGCACATGATCAGTCTGGAATCCTCTGAAAGAGGTGAGATGACCTCAGCAAGAGAGGCTTATCTCGCTTGTTTTTACAAATGGAAAACAAGTTGCTGCATACAGGTTTATCTCAAACAGAAGAGCTACTTGAACAATCCAGATAACTTCCTATTTGCCAACCAACTTTCCGTTATCAGGAAATACTAGACCAAGGGCCCGACTGTATAAAAGATGTGGAAATTTTCAGCAGGCATTTATTTTCCAGCCAGAAAGATGATGTTGTTTAAAGAACAGACAAGGGTTGAAATGCTATTAAAAGTGTACAAAGTACCCGCCAGTCAAAAAAAAAGCCAGGGCAAGCTGTTGCAGATAGGCTCATGTATCAGCAGCACTGTGACTTTTTGTTTGCCTTTATCACAACTTGGTGTATAAAGAACCATTTACGTGGCTGAGGCTGGGGCAGTTGTCATTTCCCTGTTTCCTTTGAAAAGGTGTGTTTCTGAGTCCTGTGCCTCATTGATGCTCTCCATTCAAGACCTTTCTAAGGAGCAGTGCTCCCAGAGATCGCCAAGAAATTCAGAAGATACATTTAGAAGTCCTCAAAATCAAAGCTTCCTGTAAAAATCAAGGGGGTGGAGAGGGAGAGGAATTCCGAAGGCTTCAAAGGACAAAGCATGCTCATTTTCAGCAACGCAACTGATGCACCAACTACAAGTGGTTTATCCCACCAAAGAGAAAGGTTTCCCGGTCAGAGGCTGTTTTCTGAGCCATACCTTGGCAAGCAGGATCCTGCATAGCAAGGCCCATATCACAAAGGAGAGGGATGAATCAATGTCATAAGGAGAGATGGAAACATGGAGTTAAAAAAGCTAAAGTCTGGCAGTGGGAGGAAGCAGATGCACTTGGATGAAGCTGTGCAGGGAGTTTAATGAAGTCACCTCAGACGTGGCAGCTCCTAAAGAGCAGGCCTCATCTAGCATGTAACTGCATAGTCTAATAGTCAAGGAACAGGAAGTTGGAGGAAATGCTGAAAAGTAAAAATAAACAATAATGAGTCTGTTGTGTATGGCAAACTGCAGATAGACCAACTATGCTTCCATTATGCAATGGGAATCTGTTCCATATGAAACAGGACACTTTTTGGAAATCAGCTGGCAGTAAATTTGGATAATAAAGAAGATGAGCCTCTCAATTTGAGTACATTTATGAAATAAGATTGACAAAATGGAAAAAAGGTGTAAAGAACTGAGGTAGGAAATAGCTAAATGATTTACCAGCAGAAAGTTTGAGAGGAAAATGAAACTTTTAGAGAAATCTAAATCTATCTTTAGGAACCTGAGACTTCAAAAATATATGTGGAAGAATTTTTATCTGTGAAAAAAGTAATTCTAAGCCTTTAAGTAGGATATGAATTCTTGGCTTGAGCTCACTCTAGAGTTCAGTTGTGGTTCAAAATCAGAGTTTACTCTTCTCCCTACTCTGAGGAGGATATATTTCAAGACCCCTAATGGAAGCCTGAAGTCACACATATTACCAAACCCAATATACACAATGTTTCTTCCTATACCTATACAAGGTCTCTCCAGAAAGTATCCAACCTTGTAATATTAGAAAGAAAGTAAAAAGACGTTCATTGAAGAACAAGATACAAGAAACATTGTACACAGGACAATGACGCCTCACTCCCCTTCAAAGCAGGCACCTTGGGACCTCACACAATTCTCCCAATCACCATCAGCTGCCCTGTCGTATTTTCCCAAATCTCATAGACAATCTGAAATCTCTTCCCTTTCAAACGTGATTTTAGTTTTATGAAAAGCCAGAAGTCACTAGGCACCAAATGTGGGCTGTAGTGGGGCTGAATCACCTGGGTGATTGGATGTTTTACCAAAAAACTCTGCACAAGACACGATGCATGAGCAGGCACATTGTCATGATGATGCTGCCACTCACCAGTTGCCCATAACTGTGGCCTTCTGAATAATCTGAGTAGTTTCCAGGAGGAATATTCAAGCTTAATGCAAAATTTGATGTAGATCTGTTGCTCTACCCATTTAGTCATTTTGAATGCAATAACCACACAGTACATATGCTCACTCAACGGCATCTACTGCCCCCACTGACTAGTACAGTGAGGTCATCATTGTTCATGCGTGTGCATTCCAGTCCACTCTCTTTGGTTCCCAGGTTACATCAATGTTGTGCAAACCATTCTTGTTTTATTAACAATGGCTGGACTTTTACCAGACAGACCTTGTATACTTATGATAAAGCTTAATTTATAAATTAGGTACAACTATAGCTAATAATAAAATAGGACAATTATTGCAATATACTATATGAAAATTTGTGTGAATGTGGTCTCTCTCTCAAAGTATCATATTGTACTGAACTCACCCTTCTTCTTGTGATGCTGTGAGATGATACAGTGCCTACATGATGAGATGAAGTGAGGTGACTGACACAGGCAATGTGATATAGTGTTAGGCTTCTACTGACATTCTCATGATACATCAGGAATAAGATCATCTTGATTCTGATCAAGCTGTGATGATGTCCATTGTTGGATGTCAGGAGCAGATGATGTCGAAGGTTGGGGTAATTTAATATTTTTAGACTGTGGATGACTGAAGTTAGTTAAAACCATAGAAATCAAAACCTTGAATAGGGAGAACTACTGCACGTTGAGGAAGGGCCATGCAGGACATAGGAAAAAGGTGGAAAGCTACAAGCCAGGAAAAGAGCCCTCACCAGAAACCAAATTGGTTAGAAACTTGATCTTAGACTTCTAGCTTCCAAAACTGAGAGAAAATAAATTTCTGTGGTTTAAGCCACCCAACTCATGAGGTGTAGTGGGAAAAAAATATTTATCAAATCAATCAATAAACTTTGACAATACTGTATAGGTAAAGATATTTAAACCAATGTCTGAAGTACTATCTCTGACAAATGAGAAATTTTAAATCTTCTATGCATTTGTCCTATATTCATTATCTTTCTCCTTCATTAACTCGTATAATTGAAACTTGGTTTGAAATATGAAGTGCATTTGGGCTGCCAAAGGGATAAAGTTGTTGTCTCTGCAGAGTGTGAAAGTCATTCTAACTCTGCTAAGTAAACTCCCATTAGAAAAGTGCAAAGTCCATGTATACCTTGAAGAACTCCATTTCTAGGATAACCAAATGCGTAATCCCGTGAAAGGATACCTCACTGCTTGTTTCCAGCATACTAAATTCCTAATGACATTCCACCACGCCATGGGAAAGACACCCTCATTCTTACAGACTAAGCAAATGCTTATTCAGAGCACAGAACTAAAAAAGCATACAGGCTAATGAAATAATATTTCAGATCTCACATTTCCATGTGGCAGAACAGGAATAGAAAGAAATCCTACTAAAGCTGGTACTGACATTCTCACATGTGCAGCCATTAACACATGCTAAAACAGGCTTTTTAAGAAGTTTATGTATTTTTCTCCAAAGGAATATAAAATACTGTTCTCCAAAGCAGCCCGTAATACTTTGTCCTCCTTAACTTAGGGGTCATCAAAGCAGCAAAAGATGTTCTGGAACCTTGCCACTGTCATGAATGCTTTGAGTGGGGGAAAAAGGAAGACAAAGTAAATCAGTACATTTATGCTTCGTTTTGGTTCTTTTTAGTTCTTACACATCTGTACAGTATTGATTTAGGGTAAAATTAGCCCAAAGTAGTCTATGCATCATTAAAAGTTTTAGTTGAGGACATGCTTATGCTCTATTGTTTATGTTGCCCAACAATACGCTGTCAAAAAACTCAGTGAGAGCAAGCAGCATAAATCCACCCTCCAACAGTGCTGATAAACTTAACTGGTAAAATTAACACAGACTCTACACCAGGGGAGTATATGCTGTGCTTCAAATGATTCCTTTGGGGAGTATTGAAGAATTTGATGTCATCCAACATTTTAAAATCGATTAAAATGAATTACAGACATTATCATAATAATTTATATCACCTAGAGTCAGAAGCTATAGATTAGTCACCAGAGAATGAAGCCACAAGAATCAGGCATGAAGCCTTAGGATCCCGCTATGTTTTTACCACAATCCTCATAAACGCCAAGTGCAAGAGAAGTGTTGATTCCAACTGTGGCCTATCAAAATTCATTGAATATATTTTTAAAATATTTTCTTAGAAACTTCTCTGACAATGTTTCTAAGCTCATCCATCATTTACCCTTTAAGACTACATTGAAGGCACAATTATTTGTGAATGAGCTCATGTGGAAATTTCCCAATAAGGTTACACTAGGCAAAAAAATGTCTTAGTCATCATTATATCCCAACTCCTTAGTGCAGTAGCTGGTCCAAAATAGGTTCTTAATTAAATATTCAACTAAAATATAATAAATTTCTACTAAATAACAAAAAAGATGATACACCTTTAGGGAAGACACTGGTTCTTACCATGAACTTCATTTTCATCAAAACAGTTTTATTACAGGGCATTGTCAATGGATTTCTCAAATGGCAAGTTACAAGGAATGTGGCAGACTGATTACATTACATTACATTAATTCATCTTTTCTTGTGTTTCGGTCTTGTCATAGAAATTTATCACCTCCCCAACTCTGACGTAGGTCCTGGTCATATGAAATGCTTTGGCTAAATGTTCAATTTATTGGTTCGTGCTGCTGATAATTTGTGATTGTTTGTTATGCAGTATTAGCTAACTAATACTATCTAATATAGGGAGCTAGTTTAAACCATCTATATTTTGGTTGTATGCTAAGTCTTCTGGAAGATGAAAGTGACCTTTTTTGCTCTAAAGCAAGAAAAATAGAGTTTGTCATCTACTCCCCCTAAGCCATTCCTGGCTTAACATCTTTTTGGTAAAGTTCTACAAAATATGCATTATTATCTACTTTTCCAGGTTTAGTATTCAATGCCTTGCCAATTTTTTTTTTGTTTCAGAATATGCTGCTGCCAAAAATACATATCAGCATGCTATAAGAGTGGGGCATACAAATCTGTTTAGGAGTTGTACTGTTCATGAACCTGTTCAAGAATATTTTTTCCTAAGCCAAGCAGACTTGGCATGTCACCACATAGCGCAGAAACAGCTTTTGTTCAGTGCTTGTGATTATAACAGACTCTGAACTCCTTGAAGGTATAAGTTTGGTTTTATTTGTTTATCCTAATTATTGAGAAAGTACTTGATATAAGCTACTTAATATTTGTCAAATGAGTGGATAGATGATTAAATACACATTCATTGCTGAAGATACTCTTGAAATAGCCTGGCTAACTCTCATGGGAAGGATAAAACTAAAAAGGGCAGAGAAGTGAAATTAACCCATCTATGGGAGATTATGCTTTTTGTCAATATACTTTGCTCAAGGTCCTCGAGCTTTGACAGGAATCAGTACTGTCACAACTTGCCTCGTCAGTCTGCACTTAGATAGGTGAGTGCTTTACTATATGTACCTCTCTTGGTTACTTTTTACTGTGAGTCTAGTCTTTATCAGGAATCATAATTATTCCTGTCTCTATAATCAGACCAGAGTGTGAGTCTGAGTTTGCTTATTCATTCATTCATTTATTCATTCATCCATTGAAGATATTGAACCCCATTTCTATGACGTATGTGTTCTCCCAGAATTTTTAGTCAATTCAAGTGTGAGATCTTTAAACAAATAATTTTAAAGCATAATAGTAAGAGCAATACCAGACACCAATGGTGGAAACAATCTACTGTTCTCTAATTTCTCTTCAGTCAGAACCCTTATAGAGGATGTGACATTTCTGCTGAAACTAAAAGAATGAAAAGGAGTTCATTTGGTGCCGCATTGGGTATTCGCTATATGTTGGGTTGGGATAAGGGAATACTGCAGCAAATGAGAAAATTAAGGTTGCTTCACTAATGAGGGAGTAATAGACAAAACTGCAATTACGATATATTTGATAAAATAAATGATGTTAGAAAATCATCACACCTCATAAAAAGAAAAAGTAGAGAAGATGTAGGGATCTTGTCCTATTCATCTTTCTGTTATCAAACTGATATAGTTCCTGGTACACAGTTTATACAACAAAAATCTTATTGAATGAATGTATGGAGATCACAAAACCTCTATTACAATGGCCAAGATTCATTGACCTAGATAGACTGTGAGCAGCCTACCCCACTTTAAAAATGTTCCTCTCATAATGCCCTAAAGCAAAACAACCATCAGGAGAATTTTCCCTACAACGCAGGCATCCAGAATGTAGCCTACAACTCAGTAAAATACACTGTCTCTCTCAGTGCATTTAGGGATTGAAAAAAAGAGGTGTTTGAATTGATAACCATAAACCAGCCAGAAAGCAGAGCCCACTCTATGTAGTTAAAGAAGGGAGACGTTAATACAGATTGAATATATTGATAATTGAAGAGCTGAAACGCTGAGAAAGGAACTGTGATGCCTCCAGACTTTAGCAACATCAGGATGCCCCTAAGACTCTTAATGGTGGGCTAACAAGGGAGCTGGGGCCTCCTGCTGGAAGGTAGAAACAATTCAGCATACCTGATGGGAAATAGAGCTGGAGCCACAGAGGACAAGCAGCACTGTTGGAGGCAAGGCCTGGCATACAGAGAGACAGAGAGGAGAGGGGTACTCTGGTTCAGCGGTATGCTGATAATGAAGCTCTCCCTATACCAAGCAAACAAACAAACAACAAACAAACAAACAAAACTTTGTATTGTTTGACCATTTCTATGGTGTATATATTTCCAACCTGATGGATTTCAAAGAACCAAGAATGAACAACCCACTTGAAAAATGAATGAGTGTTTCACAACCTTCTTGCCAGCCAGTTTGAGCTGGCTCCTGCACCATGCTGGTGCTTCTCCCTTTCCTTGGACCAAAGCTTCCTTCCTTGAAGCCAGGGGAAAGGCAGCCTAAGAAATGTATGAAACGCTTCTGGAACCTGGTCACAGCATTCACAAAGATTGGAATGTTCTGCTCCAAGGGTGCCGTTCACACTTTAAGCTCTGTGAGTGTTGCCCTAACCTCATGCACCTTTCTGCTCTTCATGTGCTCAATGCAAAAATATTTCTGTTTTCTGGTTGCAAGACCCACTGAAAATATACAAATAAAAATAAACTTGAAAGGAATGCTTAGCTCTAGACTCACGCGGTATTGGCCTTTCAGTTACACCAATCAGGAAGTATTCATCAGGTTTAGAAAGTGTGGAAAGCAGTGACTTTTTCTGACCACTGCAACTGCTAAAGTAGAAATTCCACTTTTATGCCCTAAGGAAAATAGTTAGATTTTATAGCTACAGAGGCTGTTAAATGGTGTTACATATGGACTGTCAGGATGCCCATGATTTATGCACTGTAGGAAACACTTCAAATGTAACTCATCTGAAGTTATTCTTTCAACCAAGAAAAATTCAAGGGTATAAAACCATCCTGTCACTGTCACAGCCTGGAAAGAAATACATTAAATAAGTTGAGACATGATTCATTCTACCTTTAGCTTTTTTAAAGTAAAAGCTTATCTCTGATTGCTATTTATAACTATACCAAACATTCCTTCTAGATTTTTCTTTAGATTTTCAATAGTCTATGTCATGGATGTTTGACCTCTTAAGAAATCTCAAAGTATATGTCAGTGGGATCATTTCTCCTTTTCATTTGCTTATTCTAAAATACAAAGAACTTTTGTCTGAAATTAAAATAGTAATGGATTCAGTTTCGACAGGGCTTATCTTCAAAGAGCTGGGATCTTAAAACAAGTACTGCTATTGATTTTGTTTTTAATATCCATAATTTTCCCCAAACATCCCCTGAGAAAGGATTTGAAAAGAGTTGAGATTTTCCACCTACATTAGATTGAGCAAGTCAATCTATTCTGTTTTTATGTCTTGGAGCTATATTGGGGATTACTTTTATTCTATCCTAAAATGCTCACTCTTATAACAATGGATTAGATTTTTACTTTATCTTAGGCATATTATGTGCAATAAATAGTAATATTACTCTCTTAGAAAACTCTCAGCATATAAAAGAAAAAAATAGTTGAGTATACAAACATTTCTGAATTACCAGTTTGGTGAAAGTTGATTGCTATGGGTTCTGAATGCCCCATACATGACTAACACAATACTCGTGACTCTATAACAGAAGGTAAGCAGAAAGAATCTTCTGGAAATATAGGAACTGGAAGTAGACGATATATATTAGGTTGCAATATTTATGAATCTAGTAGTTTAAAATAATCAAAATATTAACATTTACTTTAAAGTCTTAAAAGCTAATCACCTGAGACTAAGTTTTGGAAGAGGACTTCATGATCTAGATGTTTAGATACGTGTTCTCACAATACTAAAACCCCTGTCTTCCATTCTAAATAATTTTTTCTACCTAATGAATCATTGTAGTTCCCAAACTGTACATTGAGTGCTGACAATAGACCTTCACTGGGGTGTGTGTGTGTGTGTGTGTGTGTGTGTGTGTGTGTATCCATTTGTTAGAAATGTGCATGGCAGTGCTCATTTGCTTTTTCCCCCCTCGAGAAATTCTTTAATTTTGAATATTCTGATCCACATTTGCTAGCAATTTTCTATGAAACCTTGAACAATTAATTTAATCTAGTTATATTTTAGTTATCTACAAAGAAAAAAAGTAATATTGATGTAAATCACACTGTTACTTAGAGGCATTATCAAGATATTATTTTTCAATAATTAATTCAAAAAACAGCATACCAAAATAGTGTCCATTCGTTTTCCTGAGATTTTCAAATCATTTAACAAACCGGAGCAACTAATCCTGACTTAGTCAACTGATAGAACTAAAGTAACTTTTTAAATGATTCATTCCCATAATGTATGTAGCTTATATATTGAAAGCAATAGATAAACCAAGTAGATAAATTATTATTGTTAAGAGTATATTATAGAGAGTATGTATGTTATGTAACACATGGTATTATAGCTATCAAAAAAGAGTCAATACCCATCCATGGCATTTCATTTTCATTTAAATTATATATATTCTCATTGCTGCCCTCATTGTATGTTTTTCCCATAAGAGAAACAATGTGTATGCTGTTGCAATTACTATTCAAGTTATTCTGAAGTTTAATTCTAAATTTAACCCTACATAATATTACAACCATCATTTACTGAATTAAAGCAGCTTTTGTGATATATGACATCTCACAAATTTCCACCATAAATAAATTCTTACAAGTGCAACAAAAAAGTCAAGTAAAATGCTATCTTTCTTTCAGGTCAACAGCTTTCCTACTATTCTCATTCTACATCATCCTTTTAGGTGAGAATTTTTAATATGCATTCACATTTTTCTTAGGTTTTCCTATTTTATTTTTGTATATGTGTTATATTCTTTTCTAATGAACTATTCACAATATTATGTGAATATATAAGGTTGGTAATTATTTTCCAAGGAGTTGTAGAACAGTTTTCTGGCAGGGTTTAGTCTATTATTTGCTGTTAATGAATAAGTATTGTAAAAAAATCAAGAAAGACTTAAAATATGTATGTTGAAATAAGTTGCCATTAAAAAGTCCAAACCTTTCTTTGTAAAAAGCCAACTTCTAATTTGTATAGAAAGCTGCAGAATCCCAGAGGCTATGTGAAAATCCCCACAGAGCTTTCTGAGAAACTGACTTAAGCATAGCAATTATTGCATTGTTTGTGGTTACAGTGCAGTTAACATCTCTTTGATGTGTCCTTAGGAACAGAAAGAAAATTGCCATGGCCAAGATTTTAATTTTCTCTTCCTTTCACACCTAACAGCTTAGCATTAATAACTTTATAGCAGGAGAGCTATAGGTTGTTTTTCCAATAATAGGGAAAAAGGGAAATATTAGCATATTTAACAACCCATGCAATATGGATAATGTTTCATCAGAATGATGCCAAAATACAGCAGCAGCCAATGGGAATGGATGCTGTCTGTCAACAACTCATGCAGACTGATTGAATATCAGCCTTGGCACAGGTTCAGTGTGTCAAAGAAACTTCCTGAAACACAAAAAGTTTCAATTCTCTATTCCTTATGTTATTGCCTGTGAGTGCATTCCTGATTTTTGGTATTTAAAGAGCTATATATAATATACATACATACATTGTCTTGGGAATGTCAAAGAGGCAACAAAACAGTAAAGAGTTATGAGGCACCACGTGGAAAAATTTGAGGACTAGGAAAGAAAGGTGGTTTGGGATCTGCTTTTTTCCTAATGGGATTTATTGATCCAGGGAAATTACAATATTTGTTTTGTCAGATTCAAAAGGAAGAGGAGACAGAAATCAAAGCCTGGCTTGTAGAAGGTGGGAAACTGAACAGGAACCCCAGCTGAATGGACAACACTCTGGAGGTGAGGATGAAGTATGTTCTATGTGGATTTATACTCAGTTTGTAATCTCCAATGCTATCCAGGGAAATTTTAAACCTTTAAAATGAATTTAGGTTGTACTGGAAGTTGTGACCACAATCTCCTAGCAAAAACAAATGCTTATCCTCTCTGGAGAAGAGTATTTCCATTATAGACTTCGATTTATTTATGAAAATATTTTAATCAAAACATTTTGCAGCGCATAAGCTAATGATGATAAGTCACACAAGGAGAATAAGCCTCATGAGCAAGAACCAGTGAAAATAACAAATAATAGGAACAAATCTATACAGAATTTAGAGTTTGGAAATACTCAGTGCAGACTGTACAGTAAATCTATGTTTATACTCAGAGAGCTAAGAGACTGACTATGAAACTATAGACTTTAGCCCTGGCTGGTGTGGCTCAGTGGATTGAGTGCCAGCCTCTGAACCAAAAAATCACGGTTTCGGTTCCCAGTCAGGGCACAGGCCTGGTTGTGGGCCAGGTCTCCAGTTGGGGGTGTGTGAAAGGCAACCGTTCTTTCTCCCAGTGATGTTTCTCTCCCTTTCTTTCTCTTTCCCTTCCCCTCACTCTAAAAATAAATAAATAAAATATTTAAAAAACAAACTAGAAACTATAAGTTATAAAATGTGACGTAGAAGATTTGAAAACAAAATACATATTCTAGAATTAAAAACGTTGGAATAAATAAATAATCCAGGGAAACTAAATACACATAAGGAGAGAATTACTGAGTTGAAAGACAGGTTAACAAAAAAATACTGAGTGTTGCACAGAGAGATAAAAATATAGAAAATACAGAAGAAGGGTAAGAAAAAGTGACGACGATGAGAAAGTCAAACATAAGTTAAATCAAAATCCAGAAGGAGAAAAGAATGAGTATCATACAGAAATAATATTTAAAAAGAAAGCTGAAATTTTTAGAAAACTAATTAAGATATCCATATAAATATGCAAGAAGTTTCAAAAAATCCGAAGCAGATTAAGTAAGATTAAATGGTAGATTTAATAAAATATATTAAATATATATATACATATGCTACAGATTTTAGATGAGTCACATAATCTAGGGGTTTTTCTAGAAGAAAAAAATTAAAAGGTACCATGAAAATTCTAATAAAATATAAGTTGGAATGGCATCAGATAAGAAATAGCTTATGGAGAAATGTTAGTAGACTTAAAAGTCACTTCATTATAAAAAACAGTCCAGTTAACTAGGAAGATATCACAATTTTAGAGTTTATGCAATAATAGTACAGCCTCAAAATATATCTATCAAAATTTATAAAAATAAACAGACCTGCAATTACATAGGTGATTTTAGTACATTTCTCCCAATAATCACTAGAAAAGTTAGACAAAAAGGCAACAAATATAAAGAAAAATTTAACAATATAATTAGCTATGTGTACATTTTGGAACGCTGTTAAAATTGACCATATACTAGATCATAAGACATGTAGCAATAAATATCAAAGGACTGAAAATCACAGAGAGTATGTTCTCTGGCCACAGTTCAATGAAGTTAGGAATTGGCTAAAGACAAAGAAAAAAAAATAAAATAATTTGTTAAATTAGAAATGTTTAAAAACAGAAAAGCTTAATAAGTTTAGAAACTAAACTTTTAATTCAAATAACACTCTTAAATAACCCAGTGGGTAAAAAGGAAATTATTATAAAAATATCTTAAAACTGAAAAATAATAAAAATATTATATATCAAAACATGTGGGATATATGTAGACTCTGGGCTATAGACTTGGACATAACAGGTTTTAATTTGGGAAAGGATATTATTTCCATAGATTGTTTCCTAATAGACCCTATGAAGATTTTGGGGGGGAAGGAGATTTTGGAAAGGACCAAGAGCATTTAATCACTGAAACCTATTTACTAATTCAATTTTATATTAATACTTTATTATACTATCACAGAAATGTAGCCAGACTCAGTCCTGAGACATCCTCCCAGCTGTCTAGAAATACAAGTACTTTTTGGTCATTCTGTTTAATTCTTGTCTGATTCCTAGTGAACTTCAAAAATCAAGTTACAGAAGACTATTACTTTCTACAACACATGACAATAAAACATTTAAATTATCATCTGCTGTGACTGTTATGTCTAGTACTATTTACTGACCATGTCAGTACAGGAAGATACAGACAAAAAAGAGAGAGAGAGAGAAAGAAAAGAAACTGAATTGGGTACAAAGTGTCAATCCATGGTGTCCATTGGGCTGGGGCTGGAGTGCAAAAATGAGGCAGCCGGGTATCAAATTTTAGAAGGCACTCACTCCCAGGGTGTACAAGTGTCCCTGAGTGAGCCCTTGGTTACATCTTGTACCCTAGGTGTTTCATTGGCGTCAACCTAGTTCCAGCCCTGAAATCCACTACTCTAATAGAACGAGAGGGACTGCAAACAGTAGATTCAGGAAATAAAATTAGAAATGACTAAAACATTGTAAATATTCTGTGTGGTGGTGGGGCACTCTTCTAAGCGTTCAGTCATTAGTGTAATTGTTCAACGTGTTTAGAAGGGGAAGGTTCTGACCCTGGAAGCAATTCAGGCTGTGTGCAGCAGAAGTTACCGCCGACCTGGATCTCAGAGCCTAAGCCTGTAACTTCAGTTGAAGCTATGGTGGCTAATTCCATGTGATCTCAGACTCACTTAGAGCTGAAAGCTTCTCACCCCCAGTATGTGCTTCCTCTTCCTGACCCAGGACTTTTCAAAAGCCCCAGGAGCCAACAAGTAAAGTCTTAGATGCAGAGACAATCAATTCTCTACCAAAGAAAAGAAGGAACCAGTGGATAAAAGTTCCACCCCAAGGTTTCTCAACTTATCTCTGATGGAGAACCAGTTTCCTCCCTCCCTCCCTTCCTCCCTCGCTCCCTTTCTCCCTCCCTTCTTCCCTTCCTTCCTTTCTTCCCTCCCTCCACTGCTCACCCACGGGGAACCAATACTTTCACTTCTGTTAAATCCCGCACGCACGTAGATGTTGCAGCAATGTCAAACTGCTATACGGATGCTTAAAGCTTACTTGACTTTCTGAGCATGTCGTGCACTTGAAGAACACTGCTTTTGCCTTTGTCCTTCCCTTCAGGGCAGTGATTCTGGAAGCCACTCTGTAGCTTCTCGGGAGATTCTGGCCAAATCAAGTCTCGTTTCCCACAACAGTGACCCTAACAACTCACTCTTATACTGACCTGATTGTTCCTCCTGCCCTGCCTCACTCTCCCTACCTTCTCACTTCTGCTTCCTGTATTGCCCTGCCCCCACCCCCAAACAACTGACTTGCACAAATCAAGTCTTCTCAGGTTCTGCTTCCTGGGAACCCAAACCAAGACACGAGAATGCCTACAATCCTGGGATTAGGGGACTAAGTATGGAGAAAAGTTGCAAAATGTAACACAAATAGTGCATTCATACAGAAGGAGGGGCAAACCTACAAATAGACCATTCCCAAGGTAATAAGAAAGGAATCCTCATTTCATCTGTCACTGCTACAACGGGGGTAACAGATTATAGAAACTTCCTGGTACTTCTCAACTCTGTTGAGAAATAATGAAGGAAATATGTCTTTTTCATTTGTTAGTTTTTATTATTTTCTTTTATATAAACCATTATGTATAAAATTCTGGTTAGATATATTTACTATAAAAATGCAAAGAATTTCACTAAAATTTATGGATTCTGCCATTATCTAAAACAAGTTTTTAAACCTCTCTATGCCTTAGTTTCCTTTCCTAGAAAAATTAGTCTGAAATTAGAATATATTTGACATACAATTTGTTAGGATTTAAATAGAGTCCAAGTGAAGCATTTGGTAATTTAGATATTGTTAAATTATTATTATTTCATCTCTCATTATTTTTCTTTTTACTCATTGCACTCCAGCCATAATGATCTTCTCCCTGTTCCTAAATGTACTAATTTGTTTCCTGCTCCTTTATGCCTGGAATATTCCATATCTTCTAACAACTCCCATGTTCATTAGTTGCAGGTTAACTCCTGTTCATCTTTAAATAAGTATATTTGTGACTTTTTCAAGATAGTATTTTTGACACCTTAATCTAGACCTACCTTTAAAAGACTATTATTCTTCCCCATACATTTTTTGTAACACTTCTTACAAGTGCAATTTAAAAAAAAAAAAAAAACAAAAAAAACACCTTTATCATGTTTTCTGATTGTCACCCTGTTCTCCATCATTTATATGGAGGGAGGAAACCTGTCTAGTACATCCTTGTGCCTAATATAATGTCTGGGATATAACAGGTAAACACAATTAGGCACTGTATAGACACACTCTTTCTGTCCCCATTTTATTTGGGGTTTTGTAATGCCTAGAATAAAATATCAGGTTGCAAGTCAGCCCACCTCTCAAAGTTATTGACTAGACCACCAAAACAGGACTGGCAAAGGAAATAGCCAAAGACCCATTTGTGACCCTTGCCCTATAGCCGTATGAGAAGCCTGAATGGGCTATAGAAGAGAATCAGCCACTGGAGAGAATTCTTCTCTCACCTAAGAGAAGAGCGTCAAGACCACAAGTGGCTTGATTGACATGTGTTCCCTAGAGTTGAGGGCACACATGACTGTTGTCTGAAACATACCAAAGAAATTGAATCATAGAGGCTGGGCTGTGCTGGCGGTGAGGAATGCACGACTATTTCTCGCCAGACTGGAA
Source organism: Furipterus horrens (assembly GCF_987537825.1). Lineage (NCBI taxonomy): Eukaryota > Metazoa > Chordata > Mammalia > Chiroptera > Furipteridae > Furipterus > Furipterus horrens. Next base: position 16,567,550 of record NW_028327177.1, on the reverse strand, counting down.
TCATTTTACATTTTCCTCAATGGACTTCCTGAAATGATGATGTAATCCTAACCAAAGGGGCAGACCCTTCCTTCATAGAGCAAGAGGGCTGGCCAGAAGAAGTGAATCATCCGTTTTACAACAAATATAGGTGAACACGCCCGCTGGGAGATGTCTGCGGAAGCAATGAAACTGTTTCATGAGACAGTAGTTCCAGCAGGACTTTTCTCTCTCTCTCTCTCTCACATCTCCTTCCTGCTCTTGTCCAGTCTCTAATCCTGGGCAGACAGACAGACAGACTTGTGGTGAGAGCGTGGAAGAGGAAAGAGGGAAAGCTAAAATGGAACCCTCCCTTTCCCACTGCAGGTTCCAGCCTGAAGCAGATCCTATTAAGTTTAGAATTCTAATTTTACATTGGAGTGAAAACAATAACTAACAAATAAGACTTTTTTATGGCTGAAAATGCCAAGAGAACTTTAATTATATAAAAATGACTATAAAAGTCACAGACTCATCTCAAAATTTCATTCAAGATAGAAGAAAGAACAAGCCCCACAGAGTGGGTTTGAGTAGTCAGTTGTTTTCTAGGGAGTTTCTATGAAGTTACACTCTATAGATATGTATTCTTTTAACATAGTGGTTACTTTTGAATGAATGAAAAAATTAGCATAAGTAGTCCTATTATCAATGCTCATTTTAACAATTTATTGATGAATAGAGTTACAGCATAGCACTTTAAATGACAACCATCTTTTCCTTTGTGCATAAAAATTATAAATTGATTTTTCTTATGTTATAAAATATAATAATTACTGACTATATTTACTGCATTAATGACAGTAAAAATTTGCAAGGCATTAAAATCTGTTTGTAAGCAGAATTAATAACCTGACTACGTTTTTTCTAGTTTATTAACCATGGTATACTACCTAGATCTAAAAACCGATTCCAACCTTCATTAAAATTTTAAACAGTTATGAAATAGCAATAGCCATGACATGGCTTAAATATTTTATGCAATACCTTTAATCACCTCATCATAATTTACAATATAGCTTGTAAAATTATTACAGATATGCATTATTAATACATAATATTATCTTTTATAAATATGTATTGTAGATGCATTTAAATCCTCTGCTTGAAGGTAAATACTAAAGTTTGTTTTATGATTGCTACACATAATATAACTTTATTTTTAACTTGTGTTTCACATTTAGTTTTCTAAGCCAGATTATTGTCACCTCTCAATTACTATTGTGACAACCAGCCTTTGGATTTTAGGATATATAGATAATTACTCCATGGTATTTATTAGGACTATTCACAAATATTCACAAGTTTTCCTTATGGATATGTGGTAAGATTTTATATTCCTGTTCCTTTTAAGGATAAGCATGGTCCTCTGACTTCCTTTGGCTAAAGATATAAAGTGGAACTAATATGTCACTTCCTGAGAAAAAAATTTAAGAATTCCCTTGCAATTTCCTGGATCTTGGAAGCATGTGTCAAGATGCAACTGCTTTCAACCTGGGTCCCTGCCTTAGCACCAATGCTCACCCACTGCAGTCACAGAACATGAGTGAGAAATAAATGTTCTTACCCTCAGACACAGCAATTTGAGAATTTTTTATCCCTGCAGCAGAAACTAGACCCAGAGATGACAAAAAAATTCTTGTAAAGGGCCAAATAATGAGTATTCTAGGCTTTTGGGGCCATAAAGTTGAGGGGGAGAAGAGCTTGCCAACCCTAAAATATGTGTTTTAGGGGAAATTAATTATTCTTATAAAATGATTTGGAAAAATCCCTTTGACCTTCTTGCGAATTACCTAGAAGAATTTATATAGAGGACTGAATCCAAGAAGGTAGCTATCATCATAGGTAACTGTAGTTTAATATTGAAGCAGACATGATAGGCAAGAAAGAACCAAGGAAGGCCCATTTGATCAAAACCCTTTTTTCTGTGTCCTATTGTGAAAGATGACCCAGCAAACATTTGTTCTCCAAATATTTGCTTTTCCATCTCTAAGTCAACTGCCTTCCTCCCCTTGCAAACCCAAACCACTACAACACCTGCCCCCTGCCCCCACCTTAGCTCAAGATGACATATAAGCCTCGGATACCCAGTTTGTCTTTGGGTCCTATATTCTTGTGGGACCCTCCTTATATTCATATTGGGTTGGCCCAAAAAATCAGTTTAGTCCATAAAATAAAAGCTACATTTTTCATTTTCACCAGTAACCTGATTGATCTGGATATTTTATTGGCTATCTCCTATGGGTTCTAACTTTGATTTTTTTCAGTTAAAATCTCAATTTGATCACTATCAGCTTCAACTGGTCTACCAAACCGTGGAGCATCGTCCAGCAAGAAATCTTTAGCATGAAACTTCTCAAATCTCTTTTGACATCTTCGAGCAATCTCAGCACCTTCCCCATACACTGCACAAAGCTTATTCTTTTTTTTTTTTCCTTTTCAGTTGTGTTTTTACCTTTCTTGAAATAATAAAACATAATATGTGGAAAAAGTTGCATGTTTTCTTCTGTCTTTAATATTAAAATGGCTACAAAAAATTCACAGATTTTGATTTTTTCAAAATGTGCACTAATATGACACTGTCACAGTACACTCTAACAAAATTGTGTCAAGTAAAGTTAAAGACAAGTAACCACTACTAGAGCCATCTTATGGAAAAACCAAACAAACTTTTTGGCCAACTTAATACATAATTCAACTTAGTTATTTTCTTCTGTTAATCTATCTCGTGTTGATTTTTTTATTAGACCAGCCAAAAGAACTAAGAAAAGAAGGGAAATATTTTCCTCCCCCACAAGGTCCCTGTTGCAACTGCTCAACTGTAATGAAGAAGTAGCCATGGGGGGAAAAGGTAAAGGCCTAGGTATGACTGTGTTCCAATAAAGCTTATTTGCAGAAACAGTTGGTATTGGGGAGTCAGTGTGATCTGTGGGGGCCTAGCTTTCCAACCCCCAGTCTGCCCTGACTGATAAGTCTCACAATGGAGTAATGGGAAATACATGAAGGTGAACTTAAAATCATGTATTTTTGATTGATTACCCTGATTTTTTTTTAATATCTTAGACCTTAAACTAGCATTCCCAAAGAAATTTTCAGATTCTTTGTGGTTTTCACTTTCCATGTGTTTTCTAAATAGTATTAGAACTATGTTTATTTAAGTTAAATGAAAAATAAATGTTTCTACACCCTTGAACTGAAATATTCAAATATTTCTCGTTTTTCTTAGGCTAAACAAATTTCTTGGTAAGGCTTGGAAAACATTGTTTTATATTCCAATTATTCAATTATAGGAAAATTAACCATGGCAATATGTCAGTCTTTAGAGTTGGATAGAGATACTGACATGGGAGAAAAATTTTCCTCTATCCTTCTAAATTCTTTGGCTGGTCTAATAATCAAATTAATATAAGACAGATTAACAGGAAAATAATAAATTTAATTATATAATAAGGGTCCCCATGAAAATATAAGACCTAAGGGCAAGACTAGCAGTTGAGACTTACATGCTATTCTAAGCTAAGGAATGAAATAGGGACCTGGGTCTTCAAAGGAGAGAAGGGTATTTCACAGGACAATACAACATCACTAGCCATCAGGGAGATGCAAATAAAACCCACATGAGATACCATTTTACACCAGTCAGAATGGCCATCATGAACAAATCAACAAACAACATGTGCTGTCTGGTGAGGATGCAGAGAAAAGGGAACTGTAGTGCACTGTTGGTGGGAATGCAGACTGGTGCAGCCACTGTGGAAAACAGCATGGAACATCCTCAAAGAACTAAAAATGGAACTGTCTTTTGATCCAGCGATCCCACTGCTGACATTATATCCAAAGAATCCTGAAATACCAATTCAAAAGAAACTCTGCACCCCTATGTTCATAGCAGCACTATTTACAATAACCAAGTGCTGGAAACAGCTTAAGTACCCATCAGTGGATGAGTGGATCAAAAAACTGTGGTACATTTACACAGTGAGTGGATCAAATGATTACATAGCAGAAAGAAAGAAGGAACACCTACCACTTGCAACAGCATGAATGGAACTGGAGAGTATTTGCTTAGTGAAATAAACCAGGCAGCGAAAGACAAATACCATATGATCTCACTTAATATAGGAACCTCATGAACAAAACAAACATATGAGCTAAACTGAACCAGAGGCATTGAAAAAAGGAATAGATTAACAGTGACCAGAGAGGAGGGGAATGGGGGTGAAAGGGGAAAAGAAGGGGAAGGGTCTAGTGAAGGAATTAGTGTGGATAACCCATGGACATGGGCAACAGGATAAGGATTGACTGAGGGAGAGGGGGGAGGTGGGCGGGGCAGGGAAGAGCAACAGGGGGAAAATGGGACAACTGTAACAGAACAACAATTTTTAAAAAAAGAAAAATAAATAAAAAGAAATTGGAACAGTTATCAAAAAACTTCCAACAAACAAAAGTCCTGGACTAGATAGCTTCACAGGTGAATTTTACCAAACATAGAGATAAACTAATACCTATGCTTCTCAAACTATACTAATCTCATTTTGTGAGGCCAGCATTATCTTAATTACAAAACCATATAAAGACACTACAAAAAAAAAATTTATATGCCAATATCCCTGATGAGCATAGAGGTAAAATTCCTAAACAAAATAGAAGCAAATCAAATCCAGCAATACATTAAAAAGATCATCCATCATGATCAAGTGAGATTTATTCTTGGGATGCAAGGTCAATACAATATCTATAAATCAGATAACTTGATACATCTCACAAATAAAATAGATTTTTAAGAAATGGAAGCTAGAAATTGGAACTTTATTAATATACTGAGAAAACATTTTTTAAACCTGTCAACATAAACCTTTGAAAACTTTGTATAATGAAAACATCATTTAGTAATGAAGGCAAAATAAACACATTTCATATAAAGAAACAAAGAGAATTTGATGCATTCATATCTGCTCTATAATAAATGCTAAGGAAAGTTTTTCAAACTGAAGGCAAATGATGTAAGAGCAATTTGCAACTCCAGGAACAAATAAAGAATGATAGAAATGGAAAAAGGAAAGAAGAAGAAAAAATAATTGGCAGTTAGGTTTTGCCCTGCCATACAGATACGTCGTTCAGATAAAGGGTTATCGTTGGTGGTAGTGCTCTGAATCTGCTGGGTCTTGATTGCCTTCAACCCAAAACAGTCCATCCACATGTCAAGGTGGCACATATTAGAGAGGCTCATTCTAAATCTGTTCAATACAAATACTAATCTGCCTGATAAAATTAGCAAAGACGGTTTCTCAAGCCAACAGGAAGTGTTTTCCCTAAAAATCAAGGGTGTTATACAGAGAGCGTGTGTTAAAGAATCCATATTGACTCACAAACACAGATATCTATAGTAAAAGTGGTTGGAAAGGAAAATATTTGAGAAAAAAAAATCACTTCTCTCCAAGGGAACAATAAATATCCTCTGAGTTCAATCGATGCAACCTAAATCCCTTTTATTCCTTGTGACTTACATCGATTTTTATTTAAATAAAATGTATTTGTATTCTTCATTCTTTCTCAGAGTAACTTCATCAACACAACAAATGGAGTGAGATGTTAAAATATATGTGAAGTATTTGAGCATTAGTGTAATAAGTAGCCACATATTTCAATGAACATACTACTTTTTGGCTGTAAGCTACTAGACCTGTAAAGAAGTCATTAAGTTTTATTCTATACAATTCAAGAAATGGATTTTTGACAAGAAAAATTGTCATAATTCTTTTGTATCCATTTTTTTTTTCATGTAAAAGCCTTTCAGCCTTGGAGTTATTAGTACAGTAGATTTTATGCTTCTAAAAGTGTTGATAAGTTGGCTGGCCTACAAGAATATTCACTTAATTAAATTGTTTTTATTCATTAATGATTAAAAAATTAGGTAAAAATATAGACTAAATGCTTCCTAAAGTCCTTAATTTTCATTCTGGTAAATGTGAACAGAAGTTAACAGAAGCAGTTTATAGTGTTGAGCTTCCTTCTGTGTATGTGGGGGGGGGGGCACGCACACACGCGCATGTTGGTGTATAAATAGAAACCTCTAACTATGTAAAATATGCATTTGCTCTGCTTTTCTAGATTCTCCTGAAAGAAATATTGAGAGTCTGGTATTAAACCCATCAATACTGTGGGTTTTAATGAAAATGCGGCCCACCCTTTCATGTACTCTAAATAATTAAAGATTTTAAAATGCCTGGTTTTGTTTTTACCATGTAGATACATTTATTCCACTCATTAGTGGAACATTGTATAACATAGCCCAAACTAACAAAATGCAAAGAATGTCATCCCAGCAGGAACCCTGGGACACAAAATGGATTTCTGTCACGAAATTTTGTGAGAGCTCATTTGGGGACTCTCAGTAGGCTGTGGTAGTTACATTTATGTGCCCAATCTTTGGCTTCATCTTATGATTTTTCTCCACAACAGGGTTAAAAGACCTTACGAATAAGCAAAGTGTGTGGATGACTGTTTCTTTCTTTTTTTCTTTTCTTTTGATACATTACCCCTACAGGCTTGATTTGTAATTAAAAAGTTACTTACATGGAGGTCTTGCAATATCCCCCATTCTCTTATATTTTAGAAAAATCTGTGTTGCTGAGGAGTGGAAAAATTCTTATTACTTAAACTTAGACAAATACGTCTTCTTTATAAGAGCTGTTAATGTCTTTAAAACATAGTCTTCCAGATAGAAAAGATAATGTTGTTATAAACACACTCTGAGATATGGTATTCATTTTTAAACTATATGTTCAGAAAGGGAGTAGAATTTGCAAACCCCAAATATATCTCTTTGGCATAAGACTTATTTAGAGCTGATTATTATTTTTTTAAAAAGCAGACACAGAAGACACTGTGAAAACCAAGTAGAAGTTAATCTTTTGTCAGAGATGGTTACATTTACAAGGGAAATCTCCATTTGTAAGGGTGTCTTCCTCCCTGTACTAAGGAGAGTAGGATGACTGCACCTCTAGAAACTGATCAATGAGAAAGTGACCTACATCCACTTCACAACCACACCCCACTACTTGTCACAATGCCTTTCCTGGTAACCTCTATTAACAGACCTTCCTCCCACACACACACCCATAACATCCTTCTTTAGCCATTAGCTTGAGATGGTATTTAAGGTGATGGCTTGGACCATTTGAGGGAATTACTCAGTTTTACAGAATATCTCCATGGGTAGAGGAGAATATCTCCATGGCACTAAACTTCTGTTTGTTTTTTTCCTGTCTAATCCACTTTTTTATGGTAGAGGGTAAATTATCTTTCTTTTCCTATAGTTAAAATCCATACAGTATCTATATTGACTATATCATAAAAGTAAAAAAATTAGTTTCCCTATACTTTCTATTTTTCCTCTTAAAATTCCGTTTTTATTAATTATATTATCAATATGTGTGTGTGTGTGTGCACATGTGTATGTACATCGTGCATTGCATAACAACATTTCAATCAACAACAGATGGCACACACGACTGTGGTCCCATGATACTATAATGGAGCTGAAAAAATTTCTATTGCCTGATGACATCATAGCTATCAAAATGTCACAGTGCAACAGTACTCACATGTTGGTGTTGACATTGGTGTAGATAATCTTATTACATCTCTTGTCATATAAAAGTATAGCACATAAAATTATATATAGCACATAATATTTGATGATGATAGTAAACAACTCTGTTACTAGTGTATGTATTTTCTATGCTATACTTTTTTATCCATTTTAATTTTTTAAATTTATTGATTGATTTTAAAAAGAGAGGAAGGGGGAGAGAGAGAGAGAAATAGAGAGAGGTATAGAGAGAGAGAGACATCGATTTATTGTTCCACTTATTTATGCATTCATTGGTTGATTCTTGTATGTGCCCTGACTCAGGATCAAACCTGCAACCTTGGCATATTGGGGAGATGCTCTGACCACCTAAGCTACCCAGCCAGGGCTATCACTATTTCAGAGCGTACTCTCTCTACTTATGAAAGCAAAAACTTTGTCGTAAAACAGTGTTGTGTGTTTTACTAGCAGCAGCCTCATCTATGTCATGTTAACTGCATTATTTTTTCAGAATCAAACAATGGTTTTATTTTTAATTTGTTTTCCTTATAATTAATATTCAGTATTTCTGTACTAAAATTTTATAAGTAGTATCATGCATAATGGACCCTGGCAATTCACACACACACACACACACACACACACACCCTTTCCTAGCCTTTCCCCTTCCACCTATGCCCAGCATAAACTCCACAATCAAAATAAACTAATTAAGCACACAACATTAAATTCACCCAAAAATTTTTATGAAATTATGCATAAGAAAAGGGTTGAAACATTTATATGAGATGTAGGGGTTCAGAAGCATCCACCCCAAGATACGCCTCTGTGGTATGAGAATTGTTTTATGCTTAAGGCAAGGGAAACTGTGGGCTCAAGAGAAACTTCAACCTTCCCCTCCCCTTAACTGCCTAGAAGAATTTAAATTAGGGAACTTCCCCATAATCAGAGATAATCAGAGGTAACATTTTTTACCTATCTGCATTGCAGGCAAACTAGTAATTACTGAACATCTGCTCTTCTTATCACACTGTAATGACCTTCCTACCCTCAGAAGCCCCAAAGCGTCTTACCTCATCCTTAGCTCAGAACACCATACATGACAAGGTCTGTCCGGAACAAGTTCAGCCAATGTTAATATAACGAGAACAGTTTATGCGACATCAGTGCAATCTGGCAACCAAGGAGAGTGGACTGGAATGCGCACGCATCACCTCTCGTGCAGGTTTTCGGTTAAACATCAAGTAACTCAGGTGACTCAGCCCCCCTACAGCCCAGATTTGGTGCCCTGCGACTTCTGGCTTTTTCCAAAACTAAAATCTCCTTTGAAAGGGAAGAGATTTTAGACCATCGATGGGATTCAGGAAAATATCATGGGGCAGCTGTTGGCGATTGGGAGAACTGTGTGAGGTTCCAGGGTGCCTACTTTCAAGGGGACTGAGACACCGTTATCCTGTGTACAGTGTTTCTTGTATCTTGTATCTTCTACCATAAATATCTATATTTTTCATATTACCTGGGTGGATATTTTCTGTACAGGTCTCGCATACCTCCTTTTAACCGTCTGTCCCAAACCTCTCATACATCTGGGGTTCTGAACATACATATGTAATTCAATGTGGTTATTTTTCCTTACTATCTCTCTCATGCAGATTTAATTATCAGACCCACCAAAAAAATACAAAGGGTAAAGGAAAGTTTCTTCCTCCTACACAGAGCAAATGAATAAATAAGAAATCCATTTAGAAAACTGGGCAAAATATATTGTTGATATTTTCAACTTTCTTTCTCAACTTAAGAGTATGTAAAACCTATTAGGTCCATAAATTCTTCTATGAGACACATGCTCACCGCTTAGAGAATAGCACTTCTCTCTGTTTCTAGCTCCCAGCTCCTGTAACGGAAGAACACTCACGCTGCCAGTTTTTCACACAATATGCAGACGGAAAAGAAAAGGGCCTGACACTGGAAAAGTTGGCGTCTGTGCTGCCTGTCACTTCCAGAACCAATAAGTAGAGACAGGATTCAATCCTCATGGGTCCTTTATTCGGGTGCTGGTGACCTGAAAAGATGACAGGTTATGTACCCTAAAAAATAATCTTAACATCTCTTTTCAAACCAACTTTTTCCTAAGGAGAAGAAAAGAGTAGGTAATGGGTTTGGAAATAGAGGTTAATCAGATAAGGGTTGCATTGCAGTCCTATGGGTATTTTATTAGGTTTTTTTTGTTTATTTTTTGTTTTTACTTTTTAAATCTGCTGATCAACACTTTATCTGCATCATGGACGTTCCCTTCCTGGAACACAATGGCTCAGCTACCATCTCAATGACTTGCAGAACCCCTGGGGCACAAAGGTTGAGTCATGTATTCCAATTTCTGGAGTAACCATTTTCCATATGCAGTAGTCGCATCAGCCTATAACTATAACTATAGCTAAAATCTTAAACTCTTGACTTCCCCTGTCATTTAGCTCTCATGGGCAGTCTAACAACAAATATCCACTGTAGTAAACAAGCGAGAGTTGTGTGAACAACAATTCTTCTACAGATAAAATGAGTCTGCTTCAATCATAGTATGACATAAAGCTATATTTTAATGGTTCATTGTTATAGCAAATAAGTATATTTTGATTATACTGTATTCTTATTAATTTCATCAGTTTTTGTGTAGTGTCAATGTAAGAAACATCCAGACCTGTACAGAACTTTTATAACTTTATTTGAACCAAAATTAAGGATAATGCTGGGAAGCAAGGTCGCAAATGCTATGGGGAATGACAGTTTGCAGTTTCTTTTATGCATCTGGAATTAAGAAAGAAAGTAAGGAAAATAACATGGAGGTGCAAGAAAGCAAGGTGGAGACTGGATTATATGATAAGTTAACAAAAAATTATGTGCTTTCTTGAGGGGGGTTATGCCTTCAAGGAGTCTGGAAAAGAAGATTACTTCTGGCATGTTAAAAGTGTGCTAACTTAGATGCACAAGAACAACGGCCAAGATTGGCTTAAAAACCTTTCACTGAAGAAGTTATCAGCCTGGAACGCGGCTAATTATCACGACTGGCCCAATTAGGAATTTATGATTAGATTACCCTGTGAGGTTACTTTTGGTCAGATTTATTACATAACCCCTTTTTCAAGATAGAAATCTAATAAATTGTGACTTATAACCAGAAATATGAACATATTACTTAGGGAAATTTGCTTTAAACACAAGTCTGTATCTTATTTCACACTTCAATATTTTCACACTAAAAATATTAAGTATTTAAGCATTGTGTCTACCACTGCCACACATCCTCATATTTTTTTTTTGAGCCCTCAGAACAACTCATGGAACAACATCAAAAAGACAGCCCTTGAAGTGCTCATCTCCAGCCTAAGATTTCCTTGTCACCACGTTGTCACTCACCCTGTTCCTACTATCACTATATCTTTTCCTACCATATTATTCCTACTACTACTGGTATCAAATTCACTTATGAGTTTAGCAGAAAGTGTCCAGGTTAAAAATGGGAGTAGAAACCAAAGGCTAGTGAGTGGGATTTAGAGTAAAAATTGAGAAAATGATCAACACAAGTAAAAATAATTATTCTGAGTTGATTGGCTGTAAAAGGGAGAAGTGGTATAACCAAGGGGTAGGTCTGAGGTCCCGTGAGGTTGAGTTGCTGTTATTGTTGTTATACTTGAACATGTTCAAAACTGAGAAAGAGCTCCTTGCAAAAGGGAGGCTGAACATGTAGACGAGAGAAGGGAAAATACAAATATATAGATCCTGAAAAGGCAGGAAAGAATTGGACCCAAAATGCAAGAGGAGGAATCATCATTAAAGAGAAGTGGAAGCCCTTAGGTTTTCCAGGAGGAGGACATGATCAATGCAAATGTGGGCAAATCTGTATAGTTTGGCGTCAGTGAGTGTAAGACTTTTCTACAGGAGGTTGTGTTACCTGCTGAAAGTGACAAGGAGGCAGTGCCTTAGGTGTTTAAGGCGGGTGTAACAAGCACAAAAAGGCCATAAAATAGAGCATAACAGATATCTCACCAAAAAATGTAGGAAATAACCAAGCAGTATTAAAAACCAATTAGAATGTAGTGATTCCAAGTTAATAATGGTACTGTAGATTTAAAAAAAAAAAAAAAAGGAAGTTCTATATGATATGACCTCACAGAGTGATCTGATCATAAATTCCTAACTGGGCAAGTCATGGTGGGAAGCCACATCCCAGACATATAATTTTTTTAACAATAGGTTTATTTTTGACTTACGCAAGCTCAAGAACATTGTTCTTGTTCATCTAGTCTAACTCACTTTTGAAATAAGCATACCACCCTCAAGAGAGTGCATAATCTTGTTGACTATCATGTAATCCATTCCAGGCCTCGCTCTCTTCCACCTTCATTTAATCTTTCTTACATTCCCTCCTTAACTTCAAATTTATAAAAGAAACTGCAAAACTGTCATTTGCTGGCGCATTTGGGATATTGCTTCCTGGCAACTGTCATCAGTTTTGGCTCAAATAAATTTGCAAAAATTCTCTAAAGATATAGACATTTCTTATGTTCACAAGTATTGTTAGAGAGAAAATAGCATTCCTTCTGAAAGCCCATGACACAAACCTAGATTTAATACCTGATCTAATTGTAATTTCAACCTTTCCTAGAAATATAATCAACCATTCCGGAGTTTTCTGATCAAGCACCAGAAAGGTAATCTCTCAAGTGGGCCCTTTCCATCTGCCACAGAAAGAAGAGCTCATCTGCATGACAAAAACCTTGGCCCGTCTCTTCCCCCAGTGAAAAGATACCCAGGCCCCCAAATAATCCTTGCTTTTCTTTTATTAATAGCTCACTTGCTACACCTTCCTATAAAATCCTTCCATTGGTACAACTCCTCAGAACACCCTTCTAGTTGCTAGGTGGGATGCAGCTTGACTTATGAACAGCTTCATAAAGTCATTAGATCTCCAAATTTACTCGGTTGAATTTTGTTTTTTAAAGGAGTCAGTGTGCCCTCTAGTAATGTTGGTAGAAGTCAGGCTCTTCCATAGGATCGCGAGGAAAGCATTTCAGGGTCTCGTGCATGGGAGATTGTGATATGGCAAGGTTTATTTGGGGTGGAAATCTGCACCTGGTCTTCTAATGTCACATCTCCCTCCATCCCACCATGGAAAAAGTCCACTCGTGTCTTCAGCTAAGCCAAACAAAATCCAGTGTCCAGAGTTTCTGCTTCACATTAAAGCTTAGTTCTTTGGATCCCACGTGGTCTGCTGCCAGACCCTCATGGTTGTGTGGGTTCCCAGGCAAGAGAGAGAACACACAAATGGACCAGGTGAGTGCAGGTCATCGAGAGAGAGAGAGAGAGAGAGAGAGAGAGAGAGAGAGAGAGAGAGAGAGAGAGAGAGAGAGAGAGATTGAGGTTCTCTGGTCCCTGGGGTTATAACCAGAGCTTTTTCAAAATAACCAATCAACTTCCCAAGCTTTCATGGGATTTTTTGGTAAGCCCACCCCTATTTAGACTGACAGGCCGCTATGGTCAAGCACCTCCCCTTGTGTCCCCCAATAATCCTATGCCAGAGGTGGGGTAGGGAGGAGCATTAATCCCCTTGGGGGAGCAATGCTATGATTCCCTGGGGTGTGAAGCTATAGCTTCCCGGTAAAGCAAAAAGGCTTATGCTCCCCACTTTACTAAACTCAATGCCTACTTCCCTTTACTCTCTTTCTTATTAATAACAAGTGTTACAGCAACATTAATACTCAGATGTTCTCAGTAATACTCATGTTCTCGATGGCACTTGCACTCTTAATTGGGTGTTATGCATGATGAATTTTGCTAGGAGGTATGAGAAAATAAGTTTTTCTGTTTTTGTGTTTAATAATAGCAAAGTGTTGTCGAAATGGCAAAGTATAAAATCTCCTCTGAATGATAAGGAAAAATAAAAGAGTAGAAAAAGTAGAGGGATTGTAGGAGAGTAGAATCTGTCACCCAAAGACATGTCTCTTTGGTATAACAATTATTTTAGGCTGGCTAATTTTAAGAAGCAGCCCACATGGAAGAAGCTCTGAAAACCAAGCCGACATTGCCCTCTTTAAAGAATATTTGTATTTGTAAGGGAAATCTCCACATGTAAGGTTGTTTCCCTCCAGTACCAGGAAGAGAGGGGTGAACTTATCTCTAGAAAATCTTATCAGTGGAGAAGGCAAGGACTTAAACCTGCATAACAACCTTTCCCCTGTTCACCGTGTTTTTCCCGGTAACCTCCCTAACTGACTCCCTACCCTTAACGTCTTCCTTTGTCTTTAGCAGAAGGCGGTTTTAGGTGATGGCTTCCAACATATTGGCAAGTTCCTTAGTGTTCCTGGGTCTCTCCCCCGTATACTGGCGAGTAAATATTTTTAAAAGTGAATTAGTGAATTAGTTTTTCTCCTGCTTATCTGTCTCATGTCTCTTTGAGTATTAGACTAGCCAGAAGAACTTAGAAAAGTAAAAGGAAATTGCCCCCACTGACAACAAGATGAACACATTAATGTCTTTGAGGAGGTGGATATAGCTAAAGTTGCAGATTAATTCATCCCTGGCTACTTTAATTAAGCAGAAGGCTAGATTTTCCATAAAGAATCAGATCAGGGATATATATAATATAACTTAAACCATCTTGCTAAGGTGCAGGCTATCTTTTTTAATACATGAAATGTTTGGTTAAGAGTCAAATTCACAAGTTCACACTGAAGTTTGCATTTGTTTTTGTAAGGAGGAGGCATAAGAGAATTGTTTTTAAAATTTACTGAAATGCATATTCTCAAATGCACATTTCCTAAACAAAAGCATCCAGCTATTTGCTAAAGTAATTGCTAGTTCAAGTTGGGTGGCCTTAAGCTTTTCATGTGAAATTTCCAACCAGCTCTGATTCTGTACATCAAATAACATTTGGTGTGGGTATACAGACACATATATGGATAACCAATTAACATTATAAATGAAGCCACAATAGTATGCATTCCTTTATAATGAAAGGCACAATTCACTGTTTTAGAAAAGAAAAAAAAAATAAACAAACACAATAAAGACCCTTATCCTCAAGTTTAGCTTCCTTGTGTAATTTGACTAAGGTCCAAGATTATTTTTTGTTCCTAAATGCCCTTGGGATTCTTAAATAAAGTAAATAATAGTTTTAGAAAGAGTGATTATGTTCCTTCAAAGGTAGTGCATGATAGAAGAAATATCAACTGGAGGTGGTACCATTGTGTTGATGAACAGATAATAAAAATATTTCAATCTGTTCAATGGCTTAATAAGCTTACTTTTAAAAAATACCTATGATCCATTCTAAATTAATGATATTAACTTGGTTGAGAAGAGGAATTGAGATAAAATGATAAGAAAAAAAATTACTAGGTATGTGATGGGACAAATTTACTTCTTATTCTTATCTATCAAATTCTTCTTATTCAAGTAAACATTTAAAAGGCAGGCAAGAGAATTCAACCATAAAGTGTTTTTCTGTTGTTGTTTTTTTGTCTTCCTCCAATAGTATGGCTTTGTCCATAAATTCCTGAGTTGATTTCTGTACCTCTGGAGTTTGCCAAGATACAGAAAGCAAATTAGTGAAATCTTGGTTTTACATAAAAATATTTGCTGGGCCAGTTAGTTTTTCTATAACCTGTGAACATCTGACAGTGTTCAGCAAATAGATTAAGACTCTGTTCAGTGAACTGGTCTCCACTTAATGATTTGTTTACTTAATGGAAGACTATTGTTCTTCCTAGAAATCTAATATATCAGAATAATATTTGTTGAGTCTAGCAAAGCACTTACCCTCAGTGGACATTAGCCAGTTAGCAGTAATGCGTACAACAGGAGAAAATGGATACATCACATACTCAGTCAGACCTTAGAGAGTCTCTGGTTCAACCCTTCCATTTTACGGGGGAGGAAACCGAAACCTAGCAAACGTGGCCTGCCAAAATTTGCACAAGTACTTATAAACTGGACCAGGCCCAGGGCTCAAGTTTCAGATTCCACATCCAATAATCTTTCCTGCAGCTGATGAGCATAACAAGACGAGTACCATTGTTGCAACAGTTAGCTCCATGCAATCTCATGGTTTTATAGCCTCTTCAACATATTAGAGAAATAAACTTGATAATTAAAAATAAGCATTACAAAAAGATTTATTTTCCCATTCTGAAGACATTCATAGATATCATAAATAAAGAATGTAGATTTATAAACATAATTCAAAGTTATATATAATCATTGTTTAGTCCAGAGACTACTCAAGGCATCATGTCTACCAAGATTGTAAATCAAGACAGTGGGAGGAAAAAGTGTAATGTTTAAATGGCTTTCAGCTATCTTATTTATAAACTTATGATAAATGTTCACTTCTTTTGGCTTGAACGATAGAGAATATTGTATATATTTCATCAATTCCACTATACCCATAAATTATTCAGATGAAATAAAACTGCGCTATATATCCTATTAACAGGTTAAATATGCAAGATTTTAACTTTATAATCTGTTGTTATATTGTTACCAGAGGAAGACTGGTCTGGAAATAGGTTCTTCCAGGTGTCACAGGAAAAAACTTTCAGGGATATGTGCAGGAGGATTTTAAGTGGCAAGCTTTATTAGAGTGCCCTTGAAAAGGCTGCCACACTGATGAAGCACTTCTGCAGCAGGTCCAGCAGCAGAATCTGATCCGCGTTGTCGGTCTGCCCCTCAGATACACTATGCCCAATGGCTCATCCATGACTAGGTGGTCGAGCTCCATTGTGCCGTGGAAGAAGTCTAGCTTCTGGGGCAGCAGACACACACTCGGGCCCACCTGGCCAAGGAGGGTCAACAGGACCCAGAGCTGCATCACCTTGTCGCCCGAGGCTGACCTTGGGAAAGTTACTTAGTGTCCCTGTGCCTCATTCCCTATCTGCACTTCTGCCACCGAGGCTCAATGGCGCCCCGGCCGGCCGGGAACAGAACTGCGGCACCAGCCAATCCGCCTGCTGAAGAGAAACTGGCGCCTTTGTTAAGCTTCCCTATATTTCCTTGGGCTTCTGAGACGGGAAGTTTTCTTTCAAACCATCCAAGCTCTTTCCTGGTTTTTCCGGACCTTGCATCCATATCCTACCTGATCCTTTCCCCAGATTTTCCCAGGTTTGTCTCCTCCCATTTATGGTCACCCTCTGGGCTTCTACTGCGCATGAACTTAGTGCAAAGGCTTCCTCTGCATCGTTTTTCCTCCCGCTCAGGTCTCATTTTACTTAATATTGCAATTAAAAGACTTAAGACACCATCTTAGATAAATCTGGGTTCTTCCTATTCTTATCTTTCCTGTGATGCCTTGAACGGTCACTAAATAATTCGCCCTACCCCCCAGAGTCCCATAGGTTTGGCACTGTGGACAATGTGGTTTGCCTCACGGCATCACTGTTACAAACAGGAGCTTTTGTAACCCAGATTTTCTTGCCCACTACTGGCAACGTCCAGGCACGTTCCACCAAACTACATCACTGAAGCAATCTAATACAGTTTCTGCCCTCTACTGAAAGACCTCATGTCACCTGAGCATAATTCATAACCAAAATCAAAGTCCAGTAAAATTCCTTTCTACTGAAAAAACAAATGGTGACTGAGCAACACACCATGACAATCTGTAACAGTAGTTTCTCATTGTGCAGTTTTTAGGATGCAGACAGCAGAGCCTCTTGTCCCAGGGCTGAGTATACCTTGGGTTCTTCCACCAACATTATAGCCTAAACTGATAATATTAGGGCCATTTTAATTTACTCAAGACTTGTCTACAAAGTCAGTGTGGGTAGAAGAGGCAGCGTCTTAATTTCAAGCTCATAATATGCCTGGAACTAGCGTTTTCTCACCTTAGGCTAGGCCATCAATCTAGATGCCTCACTCCTGTTCTCTGGAAAGGTCCCTTATATTAAATCACTTTCTCATTCCCACAATTCTCCCTTCTCCCCATATCACTTTTTTTTTTTTTACTTTGAAAATTATTTTAATTTAGAAATAGCCCCAAGATGGTTTTATGGGGTTATTTTTGCTTTCGTTTTTGTAAAGTTATTTTAATTTTCCCATATCATCTTTTTTATTTCCTACTGGATAATTCACACCAATATGCAAATATAATATTCCAATAATTTTTTTTTCTTCTCTTGACCCTACACCCCCCTGCATTTACATATCATTTTGTTGGTTCTTCTTTATGGCCTTCTATACTATGCTAGTTTTGGTTTCATCTTGTACATCAGTCATTCCCAAATGGAAAAAGGCTCTGGGAAGAAAATAGATGAATCACATGAGAATCCTTTTAGATACACATGGTTACCATATGTGTTTGGAAAAATGTCTCAGATGATTGATACAGCATCTCTGCCTTTCAACCTAATTTGAAAAATCACTCCTGTGGATTATGGACAACCATTGGTGAATTCTGAGCAAGAAAATGACTAAAGAAGTTGCCTGATATTCAGAGTATAAGACCTCCATTGACATTGGGTATCACTTATTGTCCAATTCCTACCTTCAACCTATATTTAGCACTTTGGCCAATCCCCAGGATAGATCCAATTCCATACCACATTAAACAGAAACAAAAGTACTTTCCAGAAAACTTCATAAGGACATGCAGAAAATAATTGGATGCATACAGTTAGAAACAACAACAATTTTACATTAGATGTTTTTGTTTCTCTACACTGCCATTTTCTCATTCTTCCTCTTTCCTTTCCCCTATTTTCTAAAATATCCTTTCTATCATCCTGAACACTTTAATTTTTACCCTCAACTTGTATACACCCTTCAGAGAAACAAAAACCCTACAATTGTGTCTTTTTCTTTTATCATTTCCCTTGTTAAGTCTCACCTCTCTCTTCCAAGTGGTTATCAAATTATTCAATCCTTTTATAGATGAAGAAGTTCTAAACTGTGAAAATCTTTTTCTATGTTTATATACATATATAAGAAACATCAGCATAATCATAAATTTATTAATTTATAAATATTTTTGAGTGACTACTCTATGCCAGCCTCTCTGAATTCATAGCTACTATCTAATGATGTGTATTGACATCACTTTCTCTCCAAATCATAAGTGTTCTCCTAACAGTGCAAAACAATCATAAAAATACAACTTTGTTTTTCAGTTATGGAAAAACCACTGTCAGATTCCAAAAAGCTTTTTCAAAGAATAGTTTTGCCCCTTGTATATTTTTTTAATGACAATATTGAGACTTCCATTATCTCCTACCTTTCTGCTGAGAGATAAATTAAAAGGGTATCCTTCCTGCTGTTCTGTCCTACAAATAACAGATTTCCCCCTTAGTTATATATAGGCTAGTCATCAGTTTTTAAAAGAGAAAGAAATTTAATTCCTTACTACATACAGGGGCGGGTAAAAAAAGGTTGACAGTTGTATGTGAAACACAGTTTACTCTTGTATTATTTATTTATTAATTATTGCATCATTTGGGTTATTTGTCTTATTATTGTTATTATTTAATATCCTTACTTATGATTTATCTTTTAGGTAATGATGGCTGGTAATTTAACCAATGACCAACAATAGTGGATATTTAAACCAATTTTTATCTACCCCTACATAGAAAATTTATTCAGAAAAAATCGACAAATTCTGATTTTGTAATTCTTACAATTATTCTACATCTCAAAATATAATAAGTTTATAAGCACAGCAAAACAAAGGCATCTGTCTATTTGTTAAGTATCTTCTCAACCAAGGACAGGTAGTTGAAATTCTTCTCATGCCCTGTTTCCCAAATGTTGCACTGCCATTTTTGAAACTAATTTGGTGAGCCTCAGTGTAGGACATAGAGAGAAACTACATTTCCTCTGAACTGTTTCCTGGAAAAGTTGTTTAGCCCTCCAACAGTAAGAAATCACAGGAGGACATTGAATTACTCCCTGCTCAAATCTAATGCTCTAGTTTGAAAAGTTTTCATATGAAATGTATTAATCTG
This sequence comes from Furipterus horrens, assembly GCF_987537825.1. Classification (NCBI taxonomy): domain Eukaryota; kingdom Metazoa; phylum Chordata; class Mammalia; order Chiroptera; family Furipteridae; genus Furipterus; species Furipterus horrens. Next base: position 16,547,951 of record NW_028327177.1, on the reverse strand, counting down.
AAGAAGTTCACATTAAATATTTTTTATTTCTCCAAGTCAAATATTTGAATAGTACATCAAAACTATCTTTAAGACAAAGCATGCTTAAAAAAAAACTCCTTTTAGACACAGAATACTTTAATGTAGTCTATTCTTTTTACAAGATTTAATTCCGTTTGAAGATAGCAGCTTTGATTTATAGGCAACAATTTCAGAAAAATAAGTTATTTAAAACTAGATTTTTATGCCAGGTCTTTTTGTTTTTGTTAAAATATTACACAGATGATGATATTTTAAAAAATTATTTCATCACAACCATCAAACAAACAAAGGCATTAGAGAAAATAAGGTAAACATTTTCATCAAAACACCTTAGAATCCATTGTGAACTTTCCCTCCTTTAGTCAGTAGGTGTATATATAGTGAGGGCTGAAAAATATTAAAATTTATTATAAATAAGAAAGACGACTGGACACGTGAATCGCTTTACTTAATATCATAAACTCTTACCTTTTTCTGCGAAATAGACACATAGTATATGTAAGGCTGCCTGACCTAGCAAATGAAAATACAGGATACCCAGTTAAATTTTAGTTTCAGATAAACAACAGATACATTTTTGGTGTAAGTATACTCCATGAAACATCTGGGACATAATTACATTAAAAAGAAATTATTTGCTGCAGTCTGTATTTTTTCTGGCAACCCTAAGTACATGAATAAAGCATTTTGTCTTTAAAGAAAAATAATTGGATAAAATGCAAACCTTATGCTGCTTTGATGTTTGCTGAGTCACATATAAATTGAGGGCCCATCCCGCTCACATCCTGGCATAAGGTGTTTATGATTAATTTTTAAAGTTTGGACCCAGAGATCCAAGTGTTCTCAAGGTTTATGGAATTTGAGCAAACAGGATACCATAGACTTCTGTATCTGTTTTAAACTCAAAACACTGACTAATCGGGAAAAACCGGTAGTTCTAATCTCATGGCCTTCAATCTCTGTTATGATTACTTATTACCACATTCCCTCTGCTACTGGAGACAGTTCAGTTTAAACAACAGTGTTGAATTAATTTATCTACCTTATTTTATAAACCCCCATCACACATTGTCCCTTACTCATCTGATCATATTGTTCTGCACTTTAGCACAGCCCATTATGTTTTTTGATCCTGTAACACCTTCCACTGGCCTGTATACCTAGTCAAACTCTACCTTGAACTAAGTCTCAGTTACCCCATCAAGCCTTCCCCAGTCACTCCTGTTGACAATGGTTTTCCCTCCTCTGGGTTCTTCTAGCACCTTATCATGTAATCAGATAATGATTATACACTTGTGAAGGTACAAACACATCTGGATGCACAGATATGCACACACCAACTGACACACCCTGCTAAAGATAATTTTATTCCTTCTTATTTTTCTCCCACTTGGGTGGCTTGCAGAGAGAGCACCTTTGACGCATCTATGAGCTTTGAAAAACTTAGGAAGGAATGGAAAGGGGATATTACAAGGTGTAGTGTATTATATCTGGGTCTCCTATAAGGTTCTTTGAGAAATATATGTAAAGTATTTAAGTTATTTTTGACCATGGGACTTAGGCTAGGTACTAACCCTGTCTACATGTTCAATCTCATTTAACATCCAAGAAAGGGATGAAGTGCTCGTAATAGCAGAATGAATATAATAGGCTCTAATCTGTTTATATTGAAATATTGAGTTGCTTTTCAGAGAAAACAGACCAAAAGCCCAAGTCATTCAACTGAAGTATGTGCAGAGGAGACAATTTTGACCTCAGGTTGCACTGGGAACCAAGTCTCCCCCAACCCCCTCTTACTCCATGGAACCAAAGGACTAGAACATGACCAGACCTTGAACACTGGAAACCAAAGGGTCCGTTTCCAGGAGGATCCAGTGTTGAAGTCCCTCACTATATCTTATGGCCAAGTTCCAAAGCTTTCCAATCGAAACCTGCCCTGCCAGGTCTCTGCATTCTAGCCCGTTCCCCCTAAAACTCTCCCTGACCCTGGATGGAGCACACAGATTTGAGCCTTGCCTCCTCTCTCCTTGTCAATCAACTTTTTAATAAAGCCTTTTCTTTTCTCAAAAGCCTATGTCATAGTCTTGGCTTCTGTATGCATTAGGCAGCAGCAATGAGCCCTTGCTCAGTAACATACTTCCTATCTTCATTTTACGAATGAGAAAAATTAGATTCAAAGAGGTGTCATAAATTTCCCACAGTTACCAAGCAATTAAGATTAATGCAGGTGAAATACATAGAGGTTATTACTATAATTCAGACACTGAAATATATCCAAGGAGTCAAAACACAAGGAGAAAAAAAATAAAAGAAAAGGGAGAGGCAGGAGAGAAGTCAAGGGAAAAGAAGAGGGGGAAGGGGGGGACAGAAAGAAGAAGAGGAGGAGGAAGAAGAGAGGGTCCTTGGCCTGCTATAGCCTATATTCTATTAGAGATCAAATAAATAAATATGGTCATATAGATTATATTGCATAAAGATCATAAGTAAAGAAAATAAAATGATTAGTTTTATGAGATATGAGAAGAGAGAGTAGGAGCAAAGAAATATTCACAAGGGTGTCACAAAAGAAGAATTTGAATCAGAATTTCTTAATATACTTAATATACATGGTAGAAAGCACCCATGAGCTTGTGAAGGTTTGTAATTGTGAAGCCAAATGATGTGTTGATGGCACTACAGGTAGTCCAGTAAAGTAAAGCTGGAAAAGTCGTGAAGGACCTCATATGTATATAAAGGGTCTTGCATTGTAACATGGATGAGATGGGAAATGTAATACTTCATTATTCAAAAATAAGTCCAAATGCCTCTCTATCAAGTTGAAACTCCTAAGTTTGATAATCAAAGCCCTAAAAACACTAGCCCAGGTTGCTTTTTGAGACTTTATCTTCAATCACTTCCATAAATATGGGTCTTCCAAACATACTTTCTTTAAGAAATTCTGCTGTATGCTTCTGGCTGTCACTTTTAAAACACACTTAGAATACACACACACACACAGTTTCTCCATCAAAGTTCAGCTTAAATTCCTTCTTCTCTACTTCCCTATCATTTAGATACTAATGAGTAGCCCATTAAAACATGGTTTTAACACTAATTCCAGAATTTCTTTTAGGAAAGTAATTACTTACGTAAAGAACATATCTTAATGCGCTGCTCGGCAGTGGAAGAGCACACTCCTAGAGCATAGATTGGACGATAAAGAGACAAAATCTTACTTGCTCTTCAGATTTCCTTCCTTTGAGAAGCCTGTAGTGTCCCCTCCCCCAAACTTGTCCTGTTTTCCTCCCATGTGGTCAAGAGTACTCTAGGTTCCCCCTGGCTAACTCTCATCACCTGTGCTGTAATGACCATTTGACTGTGTAACCACACTTCCCACAGTGAGACAAGGGCTGCTCAAGGGCAGAAGCTATACAATTATTTCTACTGTTTGTATAGTGCCTGGCACATAGTAGCTGCTTAAAAGACGCTCTGTGAATGAATGAACAAAAGGACAAACAAATGTTTTATAATTATACCTGGTAGAATAGTGAAGGAACGATAATTTCTTGATAACAACATAGTATTTT